>NC_069503.1:842407793-842707793 GCF_027579735.1 Bombina bombina
TATATAACACTAGCTGACTATACATATTATGTGCCATACAGAACACCAGCTGACTATACATATTATGTGCCATACATAACACCAGCTGACTATACATAGTATGTGCCATACAGAACACCAGCTGACTATACATATTATATGCCACATATAACACCAGCTGACTATACATATTATGTGCCATACATAACACCAGCTGACTATACATATTATGTGCCATACATAACACCAGCTGACTATACATAGTATGTGCCATACAGAACACCAGCTGACTATACATATTATATGCCACATATAACACCAGCTGACTATACATATTATATGCCACATATAACACCAGCTGACTATACATATTATATGCCACATATAACACAGCTGACTATACATATTATGTGCCATACATAACACCAGCTGACTATACATAGTATGTGCCATACAGAACACCAGCTGACTATACATATTATATGCCACATATAACACCAGCTGACTATACATATTATGTGCCATACATAAGATCAGCTGACTATACATATTATGTGCCATACATAACACCAGCTGACTATACATATTATGTGCCATACATAACACCAGCTAACAATAGCTGTAGCTTTCCCATAAATATTATGTGCCATACATAACAGCAGGTTACAATACATATGTGCCATACATAGCACTAGGATACTATACACATCATGTACCATACATAACACCAGTTTACTATACACATTATGTGCCATACAGAACACCAGGTTACTATACATATTATTTGCCATACAGAACACCAGGTTACTATACACATTATGTGCCATACAGAACACCAGGTTACTATACATATTATGTGCCATACAGAACACCAGGTTACTATACACATTATGTGCCATACAGAACACCAGGTTACTATACACATTATGTGCCATACAGAACACCAGGCTACTATACATATTATGTGCCATACAGAACACCAGGTTACTATACATATTATGTGCCATACAGAACACCAGGTTACTATACATATTATGTGCCATACAGAACACCAGGTTACTATATATATTATGTGCCTTACATAACACCAGGTTACTATACATATTATGTTCCATACATAACACCAGGTGACTATACATAGTATGTGCCATACATAATACCAGGTTACTATACATATTATGTGCCATACATAACACCAGGTGACAATTCATAGTATGTGCCATACAGAACACCAGCTGACTATACATATTATGTGCCATATTTAACACCAACTGACTATACATATTATGTGCCATATTTAACACCAACTGACTATACATATTATGTGCCATATTTAACAATAGCTAACTATACATATTATGTGCCATATATAACACCAGGTTACTATACATATTATGTGCCATACAGAACACCAGGTGACTATACATATAATGTGCCAAATATAACACCAGGTTACTATACATATTATGTGCCATATATAACACCAGGTTACTATAGATATTAGGTGCCATACATTCACCAGCTGCCTATACATATTATGTGCCATACATAACACCAGGTTACTATACATATTACGTGCCATACAGAACACCAGGTGACTATACATATTATTTGCCATATAAAGGTGACTATACATATTATTTGCCATACAGAACACCAGGTGACTATACATATAATGTGCCAAATATAACACCAGGTTACTATACATATTATGTGCCATATATAACACCAGGTGACTATACATATTATGTGCCATACATAACACCAGCTGCCTATACATTTTATGTGCCATACATAACACCAGGCTACTATACATATTACGTGCCATACAGAACACCAGGTGACTATACATATTATTTGCCATATAAAGGTGACTAAACATATTATTTGCCATACACAACACCAGATGACTATACATAGTATGTGCCACATATAACACCAGGTGACTATACATAGTATTTGCCATATATAACACCAGGTGACTATACATATTATGTGCCATATATAACACCAGTTGACTATTCATAGTATGTTCCATACAGAACACCAGGTGACTATACATATTATGTGCCACATATAACAGCAGGTGACTATACATAGTATTTGCCATATATAACACCAGGTGACTATACATATTATGTGCCACATATAACAGCAGGTGACTATACATAGTATTTGCCATATATAACACCAGAAGACTATATATATTATGTGCCATACATATTAACAGGTGACTACATATTATGTGCCAAACAGAACACCAGGTGACTATACATATTATGTGCCATACATATTAACAGGTGACTACATATGTGCCATATATAACACTAGGTGACTATACATATTATGTGCCATATATAACACTAAGTGACTATACATATTATGTGCCATATATAACACTAGGTGACTATACATATTATGTGCCATATATAACACTAGGTGACTATACATATGATGTGCCATATATAACACTAGGTGATTATACATATTATGTGCCATATATAACACTAGGTGACTATACATATTATGTGCCATATATAACACTAAGTGACTATACATATTATGTGCCATATATAACACTAGGTGACTATACATATTATGTGCCATACATATTAACAGGTGACTACATATTATGTGCCATATATAACACTAGGTGACTATACATATGATGTGCCATATATAACACTAGGTGATTATACATATTATGTGCCATATATAACACTAGGTGACTATACATATTATGTGCCATACATATTAACAGGTGACTACATATTATGTGCCATACATAATACCAGGTGACTATATAGCTTTATCTATAAGCTGCCTGGCACTGATGGACTCACATGGGTTTTATTGATACGTTCTATACCTCACATAAGAGGGTAAATATAAATATATTACCAGAGATAAACAGTTTAGAGAAATTTGGAACTGCAGCTAATACAATATTAATGGGACACTGAACCAATTTTTTTTCTTTCGTGATTCAGATAGAGCATGCAATTTTAAGCAACTTCTAATTTACTCCTATTATCAATTTTTCTTCATTTTCTTGCTATCTTTATTTGAAAAAGAAGGCAGCTAAGCTTTTTTTTTGGTTCAAAGCTGTAGCCAGCACTTTTTTTATTGGTGGATGAATTTAGCCACCAATCAGCAAGAACAACCCAGATTGTTCACCAAAAATGGGCCGGCATCTAAACTTACATTTTTGCATTTCAAATAAAGATACCAAGAGAATGAAGAAAATTTGATAATATGAGTAAATTAGAAAGTTGCTTAAAATTGCCTGCTCTATCTGAATCATGAAAGAAAAAAATTGGGTTCAGTGTCCTTTTAAGTTCTATGAAAAACCTGATTATTTACAATAGCAATTAATAATTTTAATTATGGTAAAAAAGCAAACAAAATTTAAACAAATACGTTTACTTCGAAAGAAGATATTTTGTAACGAACATAATTAATTCACATTTACTGAGGGCAGCTGGGTTTTCGCTTTCTTATGATATTCTACTACAAACCAATCGTGGGATTCCACAGCAAGTGTTCAGTTCCACAGAGGCGTTAGATGGTCTGTGTGGCTCTTTAGTGGCATACAGTTGCCAGAATTTACTACACTTTCCGAGTTTCTAGGTGCAGGTTATATGTTGTTACTATACAGATATACAGATCATTATAGACCGTAACACCCCAGAGTTCTTGAAACAGGAACTTTTTAAATTTCGTACTGTTAAACTACAATGTAACAGAACTGAATAAAGCAGGCACTGAGCTGGACTCATAAGTAATAATCTAACCAAGAGCTCACATATAATCCAGGGATAATTTACTGGCAGCATCAAACACATTACTCTATGGGTGATATTTAGATTTTCATTTATATTCTAAAAAAGTCGTATTGTTATGTCTCATATAATAATAATAATAATACACGTGGAGTATATTTCTCAGGCTTAATTTAATAAACATTTAAATTATTTATGAGTGGAAATAACATAAGTAAAGCGGGTAATAAATAAATATTTGTAATATTTCCATTGGCGTTGTTGTGCCTTCATATTTACTAGTTATACTTAGATTACCTACAAATGTTCTTCTTAATGCAGATTTGTTGTTTACTTCGGTTCTAAAATATTAAAATATCATATAATTATTTTTTTACATTATTGCCTAAAATGTTGGCTTGTGTATGTTATCCCAAGTTGTTTTTCGTTCACATTTAGTCACTGATTTTCTTTAAAGTCACAGGGGCAGGTGCAGTGGGAATACCATTTAGCAGGTGCCCTCCTGATATGGGGCAGGTGCCAACTGCTGGCTTTTCCTTTCTACGCAAATCCTCAGTGATGCTAGAATTCAAAGTCCTTCTTTGTTCCATTTTGCATTGGGGTTCTCCAAATATATTAACAATTTTGTCTATTATTTTTATAACGGATGTTACTGCGTTCATTACATTTTTTCCCAGACATAAGGAAATTAATTTCCTCTGCACCAATAGCTTTTATAGCAGCATAGGTTTAGCATAGTCATTCTTAAGAGAGTCAGATTCAATACAGAAAACATTTACTTACAGATTTAATTTATTATTTAAAAAAAAAAGAAAAAAGATTGAGCTCACTGAAGACAGCAGACTGTATGTTGATTCTTTTTTTCGTTTTGCTTCTCTATTACACTTTGTTACCATAAATATTATTTCCTATCGTTATATAACAATTTTAATCGACACTTAAAACTCTGGACGATTTATTTTAGCAACCTTTTCTAATATACTGTATAGATATTTTTATATATATATATATATATATATATATATATATATATATATATATATATATATATACACACACACACATATATATATATATATATACTAACACACACACACACACACATATATATATATATACTAACACACACACACACATATATATATATACTAACACACACACACATATATATATATATATACACACACACACACATATATATATATATATACTAACACACACACACATATATATATATATACTAACACACACACACACATATATATATATACTAACACACACACACACATATATATATATATACTAACACACACACACATATATATATATATATATATATATATATATATATATATATATATATATACACATAGATACACACATATATAGATAGTTAGATTATATGCACACACCACATAAAATATAAAATGAATTCATTCAGGAACTATTTCTAATTATTCGATATATGTATGGTTTTCTTATCAAATGTGCATGACTTATGCATATGTCTGTATCCCTATGTATATAAATAAATTATTATCTTTCATGGTATCCTAATATTTTGTATATGTTTCCTGGGGCAGCAGCTATTCAGTTTTAAATTCATGACATCAAAGGTCAACTCATTGTAAACCCGTAAAGCTTTATAATTTTATTGGTAATTTCTGCCCATTAGTCATTATACTAAATTGTGCAATCCAATGGGGAATCATATAACATCTGACAGATGACTGTTTAACTCTGTCCTTGAAATGTCACAGATTTTATGGATTGCAAAAGCTTTCAGTAAAAAACAAGTCAATGAATCTTACCAGGTGTTCAACAGGTATAATTTATGCAGTTGTTAAAATAAATTTCAGGTTTTAATTGCAAAAGAAGAATAGTCAAATTTAGTAATCCTGTAATTTTAACCGAAGTAAAAAAATAATAATCATATTCATATGGTTTATTATATAATTAATATTTCAAATTATAAAAATTATTTAATATTTTTAATAATTTAATTACAATTTGCTGGAGCAAAACTTAAAGACATTTTTTAGTAATATTAATACCAAAAAATATGTATCCAGAAAACTACAAAACATTTCATTTACACTTTTATATGTTTAATGAGAAAAGATTTAACAAGAAAGGTACACTAAAGTAGAATAGTACTATTTTTCTCAGCAATAAATACATTTTCTAAACGCAACTAAATTCGGGAAAAAAAGTATTTTTTTTCTTCGATCATAAAACGAAAAAAAAAAAACAATTTAGTTTTGAATTAGAGAGTTTGTAATTGGGGTAATGTGTCTAAAAGCTACATAATTCATTTTAGCATTTTTTCTCTCCAGCTTTTTGGAAGCTTATTATTTTTTTCCTTAAAACAATATATTCTGTGTATTAAAATTCTTTTCATTACCTTAAAACAAACACATACACACATATATCATATCATATTTTATATATATATATATATATATATATATATATATATATATATATATATACACACACACACAAAAAAATTAAACGTAGCATTAAAATATTTAATTGTCCTTTAAAAAAACAAAACAAAATAAAAATGCTATTTCAGTCAAGCCATATTTGGTGTACCGATTTTGTCTCTTTTTCTCTTTTTCTGCCTTTCTAAAAGAGACAGTTTACCCAAAATGTCATCCTGAGCCCTATGTCTCTTAAAGTTTGGCTCCCTAATGTATCTCCCAGAATGTGTCATTAAACTATGCCTCTTTATTGTGCCCTACTATAATTCATCAAAAAATGTCCTTTAGTCCAGGCATCATATTCTGTATTGTGTAAATTCCTTTTGCACATACAATGTTGTCAATGTTGTGCTTATATTTTTATTATGTAGGTATGTGAATATATCATGTAGGCACACACAATATTGTAATATGTGTGTTAGTGACTATGTAACAGGTGTTCTGCTAAACTTATAGGGGGAGATATGTAATGATTAACTAGTACACGTTTGTTTTTTTAGTACACTGTCCTATTTAAAGGGACAGTATACACTCATTTTCATATAACTGCATGTAATAGACACTACTATAAAGAATAAGACGCACAGATACTGATATAAAAATCCAGTATAAAAAGGTTTAAAAATGTACTTAGAAGCTTTCAGTTTAGCTCTATGGAAAAGGTAGTCGGAAAGCCCACTGCAAGTGGGAAATAAGATACCCCCCCCCCTTCTTTTGCATATGAAAAGACCCTTTACACAAACAGGAGCAAGCTGGAGAAGGTAGCTGACGGTATTCAAATAAAACTTTGGGGCTTGGTTAGGTGTCTGAAAATCAGAGCAATGTTATTTAAAAATAAGCAAAATTATACATTAAAAAAAAAAAACTTTATGGGCTTTATAAATAGATCATCTACAAAACATTTATGCAAAGAAAAAATGAGTGTATAATGGCCCTTTAATAGCTAGAAAAAAACACATATTTAAAGCGATATTTTTTTATATTTATGTTTATTCAAGGTTGTTGTCCACAGGGAAGGCACAATACATAAAAGCAAATGTAACTGTACATAGTTTTAGCCTCGCAGGGCTTACAATACAAATCATACTTTACATTATTATTAATTAATACTTTAAGTACATTTCCTTCATTCAAAGTATTTCATGTTTTTAGGATTGTACTTAGACCTGTCAAACAACTCCCTTATTTTAACATTTGCCCCCCCCCCCACATGACACCACTTAAATGGATAAAGGGAAAAAAGGGGGTAAAATAAATATGGTAAATAAAATAAATTAAATTAAATATATCTCCACTCCGTCATTTAAATTAATATTTTAGTGTTAAAATAAATGTTTAGAGCTCCCCAGGAGGCAACTGGGGAGCAAATACAATTTAGATAGTCAGTAATTAATTAATCATTTGGAGCAGAAAGGGGTTGTTCTATGAGCCGAGTCTGAGGGATTTTACCGGAATTAACAGGACATGAAAGCTACAATAATCTTTTTCATGGTTCAGATAGAGCATACAATATTAAGAGACTTTTAGATTTATTGCTATTATCAAATTTAGTTTGCTAACTTGTTCTGGAACTTACTTTAACTATGTGTTTAACCACTTTACAGGGGTTAAACACATAGTTGCATGCAAGCAAACGTGCAATAATAAAATGTGCTGCTAACATATTAAATACTTGTCTTTTTGAACTGCTATGTCCTTTTACACCCAGTAAGTGGAATTTGTTGGACATAACATGCTTTAACAAAATAAAGTAGTAAATTTACCCTTGCAATGCCTTTAGCGGCAGGTAAAATAATATTAACACTTTAAATTATATAAGTAGTAGGGATGGTGCTAATAATTTTAATTTATTTTATTAATCAATTGCTCTATTTACTATCTACTAGTATCTATTTACTAGCGCTGTATATGCATTGTATGTACAATCTGACATCAATCAACACATCAGCAAACTGTTATCAAAGAAAATAAAATAGGGTTTATAACAGATGACACCTAATCAAGCTGAATTATAGGTGTCCCCCTCTAGACACTAGTTCCTGTATTCATTGTACTACAGTGCCACCTAGCAGTGTGGTTCAGGCGCCCCCTCAAGGCCAGGTGCATCTTTACAATTGCATAATTGTTTTATGGTAAATCTGCCCCTGATTTTATCTCTATATTATTGACTACGACGCCTCTCTTGGTCGATTGCCTCCATATTAATCAGTTCTGTATTCCACAGATGTGCTAGATGAGCTGGCAGAGAGCAGGGAATGCGTGAACTGTGGATCTGTGCAGACCCCCCTGTGGAGACGGGATGGTACTGGTCACTACTTGTGCAATGCTTGTGGTCTCTACAGCAAGATGAATGGACTGAGCCGGCCGCTTATCAAGCCACAGAAGAGAGTGGTGAGTATACAATTATATCAGACAGTGAAGGTTTAAATATCATGCATAGGGTTGCCACCTTTTACCAAAAAACAAAAATGTATATACTGGTCATGCTCATTAGCATTAATGTGTATAAATAGGTACACAGCATAACTCAGAAACTATTTTGAACTAGCGTTTATAATCAGATTCCAACATACATAGAAGAGTATTCAGCATGACAGGTCATATATTTCTATATTTATTCACTATTACCATGATTGACCTGAACCTTAGAAGCACAGGACTTGTCAGTAAAATACCAGATGTGTCACAAACCTAATTACACAGGAATGCCATATCTTAATGTACCCTCTACACTGTAATGCCCATGTAATCATAATACTGCACATGTTCACAAGATACATGCACCTTTACAAAAGACATATATACTTTTAAAGCAAATGAACATCTTGTCTGCTGCAATTGTATTTCAATAGCCAAACTCCACCATTTGCTTTATTTGGATGAGCCAATCTCTGCAGCTGACAAGGCTATTCCCTGTCATTATGTTAGTACAAAGTACATTGTTTTGCACTTGTATGTTAAAGCCAATTAGAGACAAATATGTAGCAGGGGTAGCCTTGATACATCTACAGCGTGTGTTTTTAGTTTTGAGAATTAAAAAAGACACAATTTATAGAGGTAAATTACAGAAAAAGGGGCAACATAAATCATGAAAGTATATTGCAATGTTTCAGTTTGCATAACATTCTTTATGCTAAAGTCTAGATTTTTTTTTCATTGACTGTACCTTATTTAAAAAAGATATCTAAACTATTGCGAGGGAAATGTGTTAACATGTATGCATATATGTTAAAAAAAACATGATTAAAATGCAAACATCTATATTGATTATTTTTGTTTATCTTTCATTGAAAATTTCGCTAAATAGGATAATTAAATACAGGATAATTGCATAATTAACAAATGCATAATAAAAATACAATGCAATCAGGGATCAATACATTTGTTAAACATCTAGGAGCCAGCCCATAAATTTGGGAGCCAGCACCTTTTGGCCAGCCTTATGTGTTGTTTACAAAAAGACCTGCGGCATTGCAGAGCAGGGCTACAAATATGCCCAAACACTGTTGGTTTGCTTGACCCCAATATGTCTGCAATGTTATGAACAGCTCTGGCCAGAATTGTATGTAAAATCACATACACCTTGGCACCTGGGTTTGTCAAGCTCTAAATGCAATAACATTTATTTCTGACAAATTTCTTAGTAGCTTCTTCCTGACATGTGAAAGTTTCTTACATTTTAACTCTCCCCTGTATTACATGACTGCCATCAGTTAATTACAAGTGTATATATGTGTACACTGGGAACATTTGCACATAATCAGTAGGCATAATATTGTGCATAAAATAAGATTGTGCACATTTTGATAATAGAAGTCAATTTGAAAGTTTATTTTTTATTTTTAAAAACATCATGCTCTATCTGTATCATAAATGTTTATATCACATAAAACCCTGTCACACAATAAAGTAACCCTTGTAGCTATACAAATACAATTGCCATCTGCTGCAAGATAAAAGCACAATGGCAACTGTAGCAACAACATGCACACTGTATTATCTTGGTGGGCATGAGACCATTCAAACATTGGCTGCTCTGCTGGGTTAACTGGCTTCTATAGTGCACAAATTACATGCTCTAATTGATAGAACATGTCATTTAGCACTACCAATCCGGCAAGTCTATTTATTTAACCTCTGCAAAGGGTTTAAACACATAGCTAAATTACTGCTTAGGAGCTACAGAGAAATGCTGGTCCCCAGAAGACATGGCTGTTGAGCTAATCATCAGCAGCAATTGTGCAGCTGGGCTATGTGACTGCAGTTGCTGATTGGCAAACCAAATGTGTCCGCTAGGGACTAGCAGTTATCTGTAGCTTCTGGGTGATACTATATCTATGTGTTTAACCCATGCAAAGACTTGCAGGATCGGTAGTGCTATGAATTAGAGCAGTGATTTTTAACCTTTTTTTTGCCGTGGCACACTTTTTTACATTAAAAAATCCTGTGGCACACCACCATCCCAAAATTTTAAAAAAATCACACATTGTAGCTTAATACATCATATATATATACACATACACACAAACACACACATACTGTATGTATTGTGCTGTTATGCCATGCCTCCTACAAACTACCCCTGCACTGGGAGTAAAAAACAAGCAAAGTTTAAAAAATATGTCACACTGTTGTCAGTCTGGCGTGGCACACCTGAGGATCTCTCACGGCACACTAGTGTGCCACGGCACACTGGTTGAAAAACACTGAATTAGAGTATGTCATTTTTGCACTATAATGACCCTTTTAAAAGCATGCAATTTAAAAAGAAACCTTACAATTTACTTATATTATCAAATTTACCACTTTTTCTTGGCATATTGTATTAACATGTATAACTTTTCATGAGAGCATACTGAGACATGTTTCATACATTGTTGCAAACACAGCTCTCATACAGTGCTTAAGACGTGTATGTTCTTAAGCCTACCTCAGTATGCCCTCTTGGAATTGTAGAAAGGAGATACATATCAACTATGGTTAGCAAGAGATACTTTAATAATAGACATAAACTGGATTTTTTATTTTTAATTAAAGCTCATGAACATTTAATTTTGACTAACATTTAAATGGATAGAAAGATCAAAAATGAAATGAGCATTAGTGCATTTCAATTTTATATTGAGTACATTTTTGCAATATAGTTCCATTAGCAAAAATGCTTCAAGTAAAACTCATTACTGTTTTTCAGTGCCATACCCACATATGCTGTGAGGTCCTGAGCATTATTATTTAAACAGTACTACACCTTCTCAAAGAGTCAGCAGTGGCATGCATGGTACAAATTAAGTCTTCACAGATACAATACATCAACCACCAGGTCTATGTGCTTGAAACTGGTGCACAGGCTCACACAACATATGTGCATATGCCGCTAAAAAAATTAATAACTCTAGCTAATGTATATATATTGGAAAAACGCTTCTATATAAAGCTGAAATGCACTCATGCACATTTCAGTTTTGACATTTCTATCCCTTTAAGCTGCAGTGTTCAGGAGGGAGCTAATTGTTTTGAGATGTTTTACGTTTTTTTAACCATTTTAAAAGATTCACTCACTAGCAGCAACCACTATCACCATATCTAACATTCAAATGTTCACAGACAATTAAACAACTATTATTATTATAAATAATAATAATTAAGGAAAGTAACAAACAGAAATGTGTTGTAAAGCACCCAATTCTCAATTATATCTAGGAGTAAAGTTTTGATGAATGGCTAAAACAGAATTGAAATTGAATACATTTCTATAACACAAACAATCACATTCATTTGACCTGTTTATGAGGTCCACTTCCTCTTATGAAGAGCACACTAACTCATAAAGATCTGTATAGTTTGTTATATTGCTGTTTTTGTTGCAATGATGCTGGACCTTGGCTTTAAATGCTACTTAGATATAGTCATAAAGGTCTTATTTGTAGTATGCACCTTTTTGCCAGAGATTCACATCTGGATTTGAAAACAGATTAAGAAGAGGTCATAGACGTTACTTTTATGACATTTATGGTTTTGTTACCCAATTTAATTCAATTAAATAACTCTTTTCATTTCCACATACTTATATTTATGCACATGGAGGAGTGGAAAATGTTATGATATATTTCCAGTCAGGGGAAAAGATACTAGTTCCCACAATACTACTACTAGTCAAGAGGACAATATTTTTTAGTCTGCTTATTCATTTAAAGACTGGAAATGGTTTAATTTCCCATTCATCTTTAGTCATTTTTTATTTAACAAACTACTGCACTAGTGGCTTTTTACGTCTATGTTTAAGTGTATGGCTATGTTGAATCAATTGTAAATCTCCTTTACAATCCATAATGAACGCCTCTGCCAGGCTCAACTTCCTTACACGTCGCTGTTCATCTGCTGCACCTCTCTGCCAATTCCTTCACTGGCTTCCTCTTGTCTTAAGGAATAAACACAATATTCTGACTCTGACATACAAGGCCCTCAACTGCACTGCTCCCCCCCTATATCTCAGACCTTGTTTCCAGATACTCTCCCTCCTGTCCCCTTCGCTCTGCTCATGACCTCCTCCTCTCTTTTTACCTCCTTACATTCCCATTTACAGGACTTCTCCAGACTGGCTCCAATCTTGTATAACTCTCTGCCTCGCTCCACAAGACTCCCCTAGTTTTGAAAGCTTCAAGCGCTCCCTAAAGACTCTACTGTTCAGGGATGCATACAACCTACAATAACCTTTCCTAATACCAGTTCCTCTCCTCCATTGCTATCCCATTGAACCCCTTAGGGGCCGATTTACCAAAGGCTTTGCAAGCCTTTTGACCCACTATGGCTGCAGGTTCTCACAGCAGTTATCAGCTGCTTCCCTAATCTTTCGCCACCTCTAAAGTGTCGGACTAGACCGCAGAGATTGACAGTTCCTGCCCGCACACAGACAATCACGCGCAGGCAGGAGCTGTCAATCTCCCTAGTCGGACTAGTGCTCGTGTGCAATGCTGAATTCCGCCAGGGGAATTCAGCCCACCAGAGGCGAGCTGCGGCAGACAGGGGCACGTATGTGCGCCCCTGTCCGCCTCAGCTTGATAAATCGCCCCTTTTGTATGTAAGCAAAAGAGCCCAGCTTTTGGTAGATTACCCTCATAAGAGTTGACTACAACAGTGTGACTCTTGGCAGGGCCCTCTACCCATTTGATCCCTATAAATGTTACCTTGTATACCGCCTATGTTTATATCGCTGCGGAAGCTGTTATAGTAATCAAAAAGAGAATACAATTGAAATAATCCACTTTTATCCAGCAAAAACTATGGAATACTATGCAGGGGTTTGTTTAAATGTCAGCTGAGTAAAAAGCTAAACATCAGGGGTAGTAAGTACATGGTACATTTGAGGTGAGCATCTGCTTTTATTAAGTCTTCTTTCATGTTTTTGCTACACTCTATCACCTATGTTTTCCCTCTCTGTTCATCGCCTTTACATCTACCGCTGCTCTAAGTCTCTGGGTTACTGCTTTATCTTTTGCAGTATAAGGAGCAGGAGTAGAGGGACAGTAAACTTATTGAGATTTGAATATAAAATTTTTAGTTATGCATAGTAAAACATTTTGCAATATAGTTTCATTATTTATTTTACCCCCTTTTATGTAATTTAGCTCTGAAAATTGTGGGTTTTCTATTTTCAAATGTTGAAAAGCACCCTACAGACTTCTGAAGGAACCGATAACTATTGCAAAAAAATGCATTTATTACTAAGATTATGGCCATTGCTAGCCTTAATGACAGACTCAAGCCCCAATTGGCTCCTTCAATTAAGTGGTGGGAGGAGTTTGACTATTGAAAAACAAATGTAGCAAACACAAATTTAAATTGTTTTAACAATGTTTGGACTTGGCTGATATGTTATTATGAAGCAACACTACAGAAATATATTGTAATTGTATGGTGTTTACTGTCCCTAGGAACACTAAAGTAAAAAAAAATCCAATTTACTTTTTTTATCTATCTTTATCAAATAATGCACAATCTTTTTACATGCACACTTTCTGATGTACCAGTTCCTACTGATAATGTGCAAGAGTTTACAATGTGTGTGTATATATATATATATTTATTTATTTATATATGAATCTGTTATTGGCTGATGACTGTCACATGATGTAGGGGCTGGGAAATTAAAGTAACTTTTGAAATTTGCCTGAAAAAAATATAACTTGTAATGGCTGATTAATTATTGCATGCCTCCAAATGGGCAAATTTGCCATTTGTAGGCGCACAATTATTTAGTGTTCCACTTGTAATCTAGCCCTATATGTTTATAAAATAGATAGGTCAAATAATACTAAAACTGCACATTCACTCTAGAAAAAAAAAATGTTTGGCCTTTTATGTTAGTAGCTTTATAGTCCTGCATGTTACAGATGTCACAATAATGGATTTAAAGCTGCAGTCTAAACCAGAATTTTTATTGTTTAAAAAGATAGGTAATGCCTTTATTAACCATTCACAGTTTTGCATAACAACACAGTTATATTAATATACTTTTTACCTCTGTGATTATCTTGTATCTAAGCCTCTGCAGACTGCCCCCTTATTTTCAGTTGACATACTTGCATTTTAGCCAGTCCTGTCTCCACGGGAGTGAGCACAATGTTATATATATGGCACACATGAACTAGCGCTCTCTAGCTGTGAAAAACTGTAAAAATGCACTTAGGTAAGAGGCGGCCTTCAAGGGATTAGAAATTATCATATGAGCCTAGCTAGGTTTAGCTTTCAACAAAGAATACCAAGAGTACAAAGCACATTTGATGATAAAAGTTGACTGGAAAGTTGTTTAAAATTACATGCCCTATCAGAAAAAGTTTAATTTTGACTAGACTGTCCCTTTAATGTAATTGTCTTTTCATTTAAATTAATCTGTTATACCTGAGACTTGATACTGTTAGGTTCTTCCAACTATAGTCAGTTTGCATTAATGGAATAGCCCGTTGGGAGATTTTTCACCAATTTGGCCACCTCAGCCAACTTAGATTAAAGGGACACTGAACCCAAACATTTTCATTTGTGATCCAGATAGAGCATGCAATTTGAAGAAACTTTCTTATTTACTCCTATTATCAAATTTTCTTCATTCCCTTGGTATCTTTATTTGAAATGCAAGAATGTAAGTTTAGATGCCGGCCCATTTTTGGTGAACAACCTGGGTTGTTCTTGCTGATTGGTGGATAAATTCATCCACCAATAAAAAAGTGCTGTCCCGAGTACTGAAAAAAAAAAAGCTTAGATGCCTTCTTTTTCAAATAAAGATTGCAAGAGAACGAAGAAAAATTGATAATAGGAGTAAATTAGAAAGTTGCTTAAAATTGCATGCTCTATCTGAATCATGAAAGAAAAAAATTATGTTCAGTGTCCCTTTAAATTTGGTTGTACCACCATAAAAAGACATCATCATTGTGAACCAAAAACAAATGTGAGCCATTACCCCTCAAAAAACGTGGATTGAGACTTCTTTATAGATTTATATAACTTTCTAATTGTTTATTTCCAAAGCCCTCAAAAACACTTCTATGTTAAATGAAGACGAAGGTCAAATTCCATTTATTGATTTTAAGTCTCATGCTGTTGCTTAGAAATCAGTTGCTTAGAAATCAATAGCCATTGAATGAAAAGCTAACAAGCTAATTTTGCCCTTCTAGTTATTTATTACATGAGAAACATTGATGAAATGAATCCCATAGTCACAGATTGTGGTTGTGAATTACCAAAAAATATTTGTAGAGTTTCACAGTGCATGTGGCCCTTTATTTTTTCTATGAACTCCAAAATATAAAATACGCCATTTAAGTGAAAACTTAAATCTAGGTAAAATAGTGAATTAATCTTTGTTCTTTCATTTAGCCATCCTCAAGACGAATTGGATTGTCCTGTGCTAATTGTCACACAAGTACTACTACGCTATGGCGCCGAAATACAGAAGGGGAACCTGTATGCAATGCCTGTGGGCTGTACATGAAACTCCATGGGGTATGTTATCATTATAGCTACATGTAAATTCCCAAACACTGCATTTTATGTAACAATGGTCTGGTTAAAAGTAATTAGCTCACTGTAAAGCTTAGTAACAATATTTGCCATTAAAAATTGCAGTTGGGCTTATTTGAAGTTGGAAAGAGCTTTCTCTTTGTGGTATTAGATATCTAATTTGCTTTTGCATAAATGTTTTGTAGATGATCCATTTATATAGCCTATGCAGCTTCTTTTTTTTTTTTAAATGTATAGTTTTGCTTATTTTTAATGATTTTCAGACTCCTAACCAAGCCCCAAAGTTTTACAAGTAAACTGACATTTACCTACTCCAGCTTGCTCCTGTTTGTGTAAAGAGTCTATTCATATGCAGAGGAAGGGGGAGGGGGAGTGTCTGCTTTTTTGCTATAAAACCACTTGCAGTGGGTGTTCCAGCTAAACTTTTCAACAGAGCTAAACTGGGAGCTTCTAAGTAAGTTTTAAAATGGTTTTATACTGGATTTTTAGATCAGTATCTGTGCATATTGTTCTTTATAGTAGTGCCTATTACATGCAGTTATATAAAAATTGGTGTATTCTGTCACTTTAAGGATCTTATAGACATTCATCCAGTAAACCATTGTCACTGTTTACTGTATAAGAAGTAGATGGTTGATAATTGCTAATGAGCAATTAATTTTCAATATTTGCATTTTTAAAAAATTTCTATTCTTTCATAGTCACAATCAAAATTGTTGAGTTTAATGTCCCTTTTATTAAAGTGACTGTGGTTATGGTTATTGCATTTTGACTTGTTTTTGCTTTTGTATAGGCAGCCATACTAAATCAGAATTATTAGATTTAAATGAAATGACTAGGTGGACTTTTAAACATAAATAAATCTCCACAGCAAAAACTCTGCATTTAGAGCTAGTAACTAAATAGACCAATAAAGCATAAAAATAGTTATGCAATGTTAAAAAAGATACCACAGTCCAGGTGTCAGTCTATATGATATATGTTTTCAGTTTGTAGCATGTTTTGTTTAAGTTCCTTTATAGACTGTATACTTATTGGTTATTGATTTTAATAATAATTTGTTACTGAACTATTCTGAATATCAACTTCCTACGGTAGGTAGTGTAAAAAATATAATACCAGACCTATCTGTAGGGCTTTCAATTGAAGAAATATTAGATATGTGGAATAATCTTTCTACAGAAATGGTAGGTAAATCCCAGGAGGAATTTAAAGAATGTCTAAGATGTGCAAAGATAACCTGACTTAATACTTACAAGAGTTATTTCAAGTATCTGTTTTACTTTGCTATTTCATATTTAGAAATATTTGACGTATTATAATACTTCATAATCTCTTTAATAACACTTTCACTTTTAAAATAACTCCTTACAAATTAAAATTTCAAAGACATAAAGACCTTTTTATATAGGAATTCTACATGTTCAAAACACAACTATACGTTTAAAGGGATATGAAACCCAAAAATGTTTTTTTGTGATTCAGACAGCGCATGTCATTTTTAAAATAGTTCCCAATGAACGTCTATGATCATATTTGCTTAGTTCCCAAGGTATTTTGTGTTTAAAGGGGCAGTAAACCTAAAAAATAATGCACATGCAGAATTATATAACATTATCTTAGCGCAAACATTATACATTAAAGTATTGCAGCCATAATTTATGATAAAGTCTAGTTTTTCAGACTGCCGCTCCTTGCTCTGCTGAGCGGGTCTGTTTTTTTCTTAAGCGCATCTGGGCAGCTGTCTACTCACAGCCGGCCTGACCAGAGCGGGAGCGAGCTACATTGAGTTTAAAGGCACGATCAGGCCTGCTGTGAGTAGACAGCTGCCCAGATGCGCTTAAGAAAAAAACAGACCCGTTCACAGAACAAGGAGTGGCGGTCTGAAAAACTAGACTTTATCATAAAATATGGCTGCAATACTTTAATGTATAATGTTTGCGCTAAGATAATGTTATATAATTCTGCACTATGTGCAGAATTAGTTGAAAATTTTTTACGTTTACTGCCCCTTTAAGAGATAGGCAGCTGGATAACTACATGGCAGGAAAGAGTGCTGACATCTAGTGCTCTTCCAAATGGATAACAGTCTTGCAAAACTGCTGCCATATAATGTTACAGAAACGGGCCGGCTCCTAAGCTTATATCCCTGCGTTTCAACAAAAGATACCAAGAGAATGAAGAAAATAGTAATAGAAGTAAAATTAGAACGCTGTTTAACATCACATGCTTTATCTGAATAATGCAGGAAAATGTTGGGGTTTTATATCCCTTTAAATATCAGAGTAATAAATATGATTTTAAAAGTAATGAGTGTATTGAGTTTATATAATTGAAGGTTGATTATATCATTAAAATGCACTGTTTAACGGTTGCAAGTCTAGGGTTGTAATATTTTCTTGTGATATATTTGCAATTTATTTTCTATGCCGAGTTAGTGTTATACAAACAATACTATATTTAAAATATAAATATAACGGCATAAAAAATAATATACTGACCAGCAGAACTTTGGTTATGACTTTTTTTATCTTTAAACAATATAATTTGTTTCAGATGGTAACATTCTATGGAAAATAATACACACACACAATAACATCATTGGGTTTGTGTTTTTTAGGTACCTCGTCCACTTGCTATGAAAAAGGAAGGAATTCAAACCAGAAAGAGGAAACCAAAGACTGCTAGCAAATCAAAGTCCTTGTCTAGTAATGGTAAGTTCAATACATTTGGAGCATTTGGCTATTATTAAAGGGATATTAAGCACTAAATACATTTTATAAACATAGTATGAAGGTTATTTCCCTCTAGTCATAGGTGCTTCCATGTCAAATTCTAACTGACCCCCCTATAATAACAAGAATCTATGTCTGAATGTATCATACAAATAAAAGTATTCATTTAATTAAAAGTAGGGCAAGCTATTTATTATATGGTCTCTATGGTTAGCATGTAGAGTAGGTGTGAAGACAAAAAGTATAATATATAACCTCAAACACAATAAGATTCTCCTACATAATGATATCACTAAACAATCTTATATGAGATGTGATTTGTTCCCCCTCCTATTTAGGTAGCAACAGCCACCAGGTCTCAATGACTCCAACTTCAACAACATCATCTACAAACTCAGACGACTGTGTAAAAAAAGGTTCTCCTAGCAACAATCAGAGCTCAGCACCTGTGGTAAATGTCACGTTAACTTTATAATAGAGTTATTATTATCATCAGTTATTTGTAGAGCATCAACAGATTCCGCAGCGCTAGTTGTGTCTTATCTTCTCCGTTATCTTATCTAGGTTAAGTTATCTAAATAAACATTTTGTTTTAAAAGCCTGATAGCATATGTACACAAGGATATTACACTTGTAAGTACATCAAATACAAAGAGACAAAAGAAACATCAACCTGGTTAAATATCAATAAAGTTTTCTCAAATATTGAAACTCCTTATTTTTATTGTGTTATGCTAAAATGTGTTTTTTAATTTAAAACAATTATTTTCAAATTACTCTTAATTAGAAGCATAATATTATATCACTTTAATAGTAATATTCAAATTGTAAAATAATACACACATCTGAAACCAAAATACATGTACTAAATTGATAGTGTATTAAAGGGACTGTCAACACCAGAAATGTTGTTGTTTAAAAAGATAGATAATCCCTTTATTACCCATTCCCAAGTTTTGCAAAACCAACACTGTTATATTAATACACTTTTTACTTCTGTGACTAACTTGTATCTAAGCATCTTCTGACCGGCCCTAATCACATGACTTTTAGTTCTTATATATTGACTTGCATTTTAGCCAATTAGTGCAGTGTCTGCCACTAGCCACGAGCGTGATCACAATGCTATCTATATGGCCTACATGAGCTTGCTCTCCCCTGCTGTGAAAAGTAAATAAAATAGAGGCAGCCTTCAAGGGCTTAGAAATTATCATATGTGCCTTCCTAGGTTTGCTTTCAACTAAAAATACCAATAGAACAAAGCAAAATTGTTGATAAAAGTAAATTGGAAAGTAGTTTAAAATTACATGCCCTATTTGAAAAATGAAAGGTTTTTTTTGGACTTAAAGGGACAGTTTACTTAAAATTTGTCTCCCCTTTAATTTGTTCCCAATGATCCACTTTACCTGCTGGAGTGTATTAAATTGTTTACAAGTAGCTCCTTTACCTTTATATTGGCATTTGAAATTGTTGATTTAGCATGTGGTATCCCCACCTATTCTGAAAGTTTGTGGCCGCGCGTACCAGCTATAGATAAGCTTTGTAAACACAGCCAGCAGAAGAAATTACACTCCCAGTGCGATATAGCAGAGATAAGGTAATAAAATGTTGATTTTCCATTGTTCTCTCAAAGTACTGGTGATTGTTTTAAGGACAGATATAAGATAAAGAAGCAGGTATATTTGCACAATGTGATACAGTAATGAGATCGGGTTATACCTACAAGCTCAACCCATTTTATTAGGTTGTGGCTTCAAAACACAAAATCAGAGCTTTAATATACACAAATAAGCCTTAAAAAACTAATTTTCATACATTTTTTACTCTGCAGTTGGTAAAAAAAGCAATTGTAAACACATTAAGGGAAAAACTATTTTACAGTATACTGTCCCTTTAAAGTACAATAATATTAATCAATTTAAAATGTGGGAATATATTTAAAAGTATGAAATTAATAATAATGTTACTATTATTATTTTATGCAATATAATTTATCATATAATACATACAGTATTTTAATATTTTTATTTAGCTGTTGGACTAAATCTACAATTGCAAAGAGATGATTGAATTTTATTAATTGTATTTAATAAGCTCTTCTTTTCCAAACTGCCCTTATAATGATGGACACATGTACTTGATAATGATCTTTACACCTGGGTCAGTCTATAGGTTCTTCAGACTTAAAGGGACACTGAACTCAACTTTTTTCATTTGTGATTCAGATAGAGTATGCAATTTTAAGCAACTTTCTAATTTAATCCTATTATCAAATTTACTTCATTCTCTTGGTATCTTTATTTGAAATGCAAGAATTTAAGTTTAGATGCCGGCACATTTTTGGTGAACAACCTGGGTTGTTCTTTCTGATTGGTGGATAAATTCATCCACCAATAAAAAAATGCTATCCACAGTTCTGAACCAAAAAAAAAAAGCGTAGATGCCTTATTTTTCAAATAAAGCTAGCAAGAGAACAAAGAAAAATTGATAATAGGAGTAAATTAGAAAGTTGCTTAAAATTGCATGCTCTATCTAAATCACAAAAGAAAAAAAATTTGTTCAGTGTCCCTTTAAGTTAACAACTAAGGTTGTTGGTTGCAAATCCGTGTTTTGTGGATAATGAAACTTTCTTAGCAAGTTGGATACATATTTTTGTTTTGTTCTTGAAAATTATCTTGGACCAAGATTTTTTTTCTAAGGTGACTATTTTAGTTGAATTAGCACAAGTCACACTCACATTGCTTTGAATAGACCCCTCAGAGTTCTCTGCAGTATATATGTTGTGGGTAAAGTCAGATATCAGGTAATCCTATGATTACCCGGGTAAAACTGACATTACCCAGCAGCTGTGGGTAAAGCCTGATGTAAGATCATTCATCAGGCTTTACCCGGGTAATCCTAGGATTACCCAAACGCTTCTGGATAAATCACAGCACTCTTTTCGTCCTTTGAAGACCATAGTTCTTGCAAATCACTGCATCAAACTTATATATGATGCGCTGTAATTCCACATCTTCACTATCTTTTTTGCCTCCACCTGGGGGTTCAAGGGGGATGAAGGACCCTTGCCCCCCCTTGTAAACCTTATTCCCCAAGGTTCACTTGGGGTGGATGCCAGAGGATCGTCGGGGCGCCCCCCCCCCCCTTGAACATTGTAGACAGAGGCAAAAATAATTGTGTACATGGGCTTTATTCAGAAGCATTTGGGTAATCCTAGGATTACCCGGGTAAAGGCCAATGTATGGTCTTACATCAGGGTTTAACCCACATCCGCTGGGGTAATGTCGATTTTACCCGGGTAAACCTAGGATTACCTGCATATCTAACTTTACCCGTAACATATATACAAAACAACTTATTCAAGGGATGTTAACCAGCAAATACATGCTAGACTTAATAATGTATTTAAAGCAAAGATTAACTTGATTTGCAGATGCATATTTTTTTATATTTAAATTAGTTTTTTAAATATTGAAAATATAAATGTAAAAGTTTAGTTTCTCTAAACTACTTTGAAAGGGACACTCAGGTTATATTAAATTTTCATGATTCAGAAACAGCATGTAATTTTAAACAACTTTCCAATTTACTTCCATTAAAAAAAATGTGCACAGTCTTTTCTATTTACACTTTTTGATTCACCAGCTCCTACTGAGCATGTGCAAGAACTCACAGACTACGTATATGCATTTGTGATTGGCTGATTGCTATCACATGGTACAGGAGGAGTGGAAATATACATAACTTTGAAATGTGTTAGAAAAAAATCTACTACTTATTAGAAATTAAGAGTAAATGCTATTGTATTGTCTTGTTATCTTGCATTTGTTGACTATGCAAATCTACTGTGTTTACTGGTCCTTTAAGGGTGTAGTCACCAATCAGCAAGTGCTACTCAGGGTCCTGAATCAAAAAAATGGGCCAGCTCCTAAGCTTAGATTCCTGCTATTTCAAATAAAGATAGCAAGAGAACGAAGAAAAATTGATAATAGGAATAAATTAGAAACTTTCTTAAAATTGCATGCTGGATCCGAATCATGAAATAAAAAAATTGGGTTTAGTATCCCTTTAAATTACAGGAAAAGGGAACAAAAATAATGAAAGGTTTTTAACTACACACTATTAAACGTTTTATGTTACAATCTCATACTGTTTAATATAATTTAAATTGAAAAGGTACATAATTAGAATCAGATTAATTTAATTTTTTAATTTTCTTATTTTTTTAATTGTTTTTGCTTTACAGATTTATATAATTAATATAGCATTTAATCTTATTTTTTGGAAAACAATCACACTTAAAATAATTCTAATTTTGTCAAGTTGTGCTTTGTTGTTTCCAGTCTCTACCTAAAAATTCTTAAAGGGACAGTCAAGTAAAAAAAACAAACTTTCATGATTTAAATAGGGCATGTAATTTTAAACAACTTTCCAATTTACTTTTATCACCAATTCTGCTTTGTTCTCTTGATATTCTTAGTTGAAAACTAAACCTAAGAGGTTATACGCTATTTTCTTAGACCATGAAGGCCGCCTATAATCTGCGTTTTTGCTATTTTTCACCACTAGAGGGTGTTAGTTCATGTGTTTCATATAGATAACATTGAGCTCACGCACGTGAAGCTCCTAGGAGTGAGCACTGATTGGCTAAAATGCAAGTCTGTCAAAAGAACTGAAATAAGGGGGCAGTTTGCAGAGGCTTAGCTACAAGGTAATTACATAGGTAAATGTGTATTATTATAACTGTGCTGGTTATGCAAAACTGGGTAATAAAGGGATTATCTATCTTTTTTAACATCACACATTCTGGTGTTGACTGTCACTTTAATTGCCCATGCTCATTAGCAAGTAACTAAAATAACAATATATACAGTATATATATATATATATATATATATATATATATATATATATATATATATATATATATAAATTCAGCTAAGTAAGTGCACTCTCACTTAGTTAAAGGGACAGTCTAGTATAAATTAAACTTTTATTATTCAGATAGGACTTTTAATTTTAATCATCTTTCCAATTTACATATATCATCAAATTAGCTTTTTTCTCTTGGTATTCTTAGTTTAAACTAAACCTAGCTAGGCTCATATGCTAATTTCTAAGCCTTTGAGGGCTGCCTCTTATCACATGCTTTTTAAATCTCTTTTCAATACAAAGAGACAGAAAGTACATGTGGGCCATATAGATAACACTGTGTTCAGGCACAGGGGGTTATTTAAGATTTAGCATAAAACAATGCTAAATTTAAGACAATCCTATAATATAAAAGGCCAAGTGTGTTTGTCCGAAGCTGTCATGCGCAGTAGAGACAGCACAAGGACAAACACACCTGGCCTTTGAGTCCCTAGCTGATCTGCGGCAGAAGTGAGCATGGCCGGGTGTGAGCGGGGGCGTGGTCGGGCGTAAATGGCCATGAAGGAGGCGTGACCGGGCGATAGAGAGGGGAGAGAGATAGAGAGGGGGCAGAGATAGAGAGGGGAGAGAGATAGAGAGGGAGGAGGGATAGAGAGGGGGAGAGAAAGGGGGGAGAGAGAGAGAAAGAGAGAGGGGGAGAGAGAGAAAGAGAGAGGGGGGAGAGAGAGAGCAAAAGAGAGGGGAGGAGAGAGAGCAAAAGAGAGGGGTGGAGAGAGAGCGCAAAAGAGAGGGGAGGGGAGAGCGCAAAAGAGAGGGGGGAGAGAGCACAAAAGAGAGGGTGGGAGAGCGCAAAAGAGAGGGGGGAGAGAGAGCGCAAAAGAGGGGGGAGAGAGAGAGCGCAAAAGAGAGGGGGGAGAGAGAGCACAAAAGAGAGGGGGAGAGAGTGCAAAAGAGAGGAGGGGAGAGAGAACGCAAAAGAGAGGGGGGGGGGAGCGCAAAAGAGAGGGGGGAGAGAGAGCGCAAAAGAGAGGGGGAGAGAGAGCACAAAAGAGAGGGGGGAGAGAGAGAGAGCACAAATGAGAGAGGGAGAGAGAGCGCAAAAGAGAAGGGATAGAGAGAGGGGGGCAGAGAGCGCAAAAGAGATGGGGGAGAGAGCACAAAATAGAAGGGGGAGAGAGAGCGCAAAAGAGAGGGGGAGAGAAAGAGCGCAAAAGTGAGGGGGGAGAGAGAGCGCAAAAGAATGGGGGAGAGAGAGCACAAAAGAGAGGGGGGAGAGAGAGAGCTCAAAAGAGAGGGGGGAGAGAGAGAGCTCAAAAGAGAGGGGGGAGAGAGAGAGCTCAAAAGAGAGGGCGAGAGAGAGAGCAAAGAGAGGGGGGAGAGAGAGCTCAAAAGAGAGGGGGAGAGAGAGAGCGCAAAAGAGAGGAAAGAGATGGGGGAGAGAGAGAGTTCAAAAGAAAGGGGGTAGAGAGAAAGCTCAAAAGAGAGGGGAGAGAGAGCAAAAGAGAGGGGGGAGAGAGAGAGCAAAAGAGAGGGGGAGGGAGAGAGCGCAATGGGTGGGACCGCTGTACTGCAAAAAGGACTAGTAGATAATAAACAGTCACAGTCATGTGATCAGGGGGCAGTCTGCAGAGGCTTAGATACAAGGTAATCACAGCAGTAAAAAGTATATTAATATAACTGTGTTGGTTATGCAAAACTGGGGAATGGGTAATAAAGGGATTATCTATCTTTTAAAACATTAACAATTCTATGGTAGAATGTCCCTTTATATCAGCTGCCAGGTTGCAGGCAGAGCAAATATCCGTACCAAAAGAGAGTGCACTCTCTGGACTTTACTTGATAAATGAGATGTTTTGGGGATAACGCTCACACATATCCATTTATACACACTCATGCTTGATTTCGGTGCAGGGTTGCTAAGAAGCAGAAAAGATAATTTGCTTGTGATGGGAGAAATGTAATAATCTTTAAAGGGATATGAAACACAACATATTTCTTTTCATGATTCAGATAGAGAATACGGTTTTAAACAGCATCCCAATTTGCCAAATTATTTAATTTGTTTTATTCTCAAAATATCCTTTGTTGAAGTAATAGCAATGCACATGGGTAAGCCAATCACACAAGACATCGTTGTGCAACCACCAATCAGCAGCTAATGAGCCTATTTAGACATGCTTTTCAGCAAAGGATATAAAGAGAATGAAGCAAATTAGAACATAGAAGTACATTGGGAAGTTGTCTTCAATTGCATGCTCTTTCTAAATCATGAAATAAAAATAAAAAAAAGCATTTAAATAATTGGTATGGCTTAATGTTACTTTGAAATATAGCAGTAGCACATTTGCTAATAATTGCTAGCTGGATAAAATCCAACATATGCTTTTTACTTGCCAAATTTGTAAACTAACCAAAAAGGTTTATCCTATAAATGTTTAAATTAGATAAGTACATGTAGAAAATCACTAGATTATACTCACTTGTATTTGCTAAGACTATATAAAATGTTTGAAGCAATTCAAAAGTTAATGTAAAAAAAATATATATTTTGCAAAACATTTCCCAGCATTGCAATTGAATGGTGTAAATCTATTAAACAGAAAGTTGTGTCAGCATTTTAATCCTCATACCAGAGATATTTTATCAACACTCCCAACCTTCTGCTCTACTCATAAGAATTACTGTTTTTAAAATTAATAGATACACTTTATTGGATTTTTTTCATCATTATGTGAAAAAGGACGGTGCCAAATAAACTTCATTTTACAGACATATACCTGTATATATAAGTGCATTAAAGCCATTTGCAGTTAAGTAGATAAAAACATGAAAAACATATTTATGCAATATTCATATTTAATAAAGTATTTAATAACAATATTTTACATTCCTATGTTCTACACATAGCAGAATATGTTCTATGTATTTCTAAATAGATATTCCTATATATATATATATATATATATATATATATATATATATATATATATATATATATATCTGTATATATCAATGCCTATATATATAATTGTGTGTGTATATATACATATATATATACATATATATATTGTACCAAAAAATAAATATATATATATGGGTTTTTGATACTGTAGCCTGGAGTGCGATCTGTTTGGATATTCTGCTATGTGAAGAACATTGGAATGTGAACTATTAATACTTTTATGTCGGGTTAGCGCTCTAGCGAATATGCAATCAGGTTTGCAAACGAATAGGGTATTCCCCCCCCCATTTTTTTGCTCCATTGACTTTTATAGTGGAATTCGTTCACGCGATCACAATATTCAAAGTTAATTTGTTTGCACGTATCTTGTTAGTGCATGAGCACAAAAAGTTTTACTTTCAACTTGCAATAAGAGCGCTGCACAACGTGCACAAAAAAGCTAGTGGAGTTAGCTTGCGAGAGGGAGCATTAAATACCGCTCCACTTGTAATCTGGCCCATTGTCAATAAAAACATTTGAAATGAGGGAATATATTAAATCATGAGGGGGTGTTTGCATTTTAGTTTTATTTATTTATGTAAATTGTCCTAATTAATTTCTGAATCACAAAAACAAAAAAAATTGGGTTCAGTGTCCCTTTAATGTCCCTTTAAAGGATTACTGTAAAAAGATTTTTTGTATGTACAATGATTATATAAAAACATTTTTCAATATGAGACTAACAAAATGCACTTACTTTCAATGTGAAACGATCCATTTAAAATATTAAAAAATGTTTTTATATTTTTAGTCATGACGTAATGAACGACAACCCACTAATATGGGCTGTGCAATCGTCCATTGCTTCCTCCAATCAGCGGCCGTCTAGTTGCATATCATTAATATTTAATTGCCGGCTTGCGAATGCGCATTACTCCCTTGAGCTCACTCATCTGCTTCTGAAGCCAATATTATCCAGGGTTAGACGTCTTTAGTGACGTTGTGCAAGTCTGCGCATGCGCATTGCGGCTAAGTGCCGCCATATTCAAACCTGGGTTCTCCATCCGGATTGGACACCCAGCAACGGTATCCACTGAGTGGGTTTGGAAAATATTTAAAAAATTAAATATTATAGCGACGAAAACGTAAATTTTTTAAAATAAGAGTGATTTTGAAAAGTGTATTTTTTCAAATCTTTTAATTGATTTTTGCTAAGTTTATTTTTGGTTACAGTGTCCCTTTACGCTATTGATTTTAAGCATGGCCTCTCTCTCTAACTTTTCTCTTTCCCTTCCTCTCTCTCTCTCTCTCTCTCTCTCTCTCTCTCTCTCTCTCTCTTTCTCACATTTTTAAAAGGCTGTGCTCTCAGGTTAAAGTGATGGTAAACTCTTTTAATTGTAAAAGCCATATTTACATTGTTATTGTTATATAAGATCAAACCGCATTATTATTTTTTCATTTTCGAATGTAAATTATAAGTAATATTCCTCATATTTTGTTATCATGTTTGCAACGCAGCTCCCCGCCTCGCTCCGCCCCTCTTACATGCCCGTAACCACACTTTCTGTGTAGTCCTCTCTCCTCCCTCTCCTTACGTCATCCTGAGTGCTCGTTCACGATATTAGATTACTAAACGCATGCGCATTAATTTCACTGACGTCTAGGAAGTAAACATTGACTCGTGACAGTCAATGTTTACTTTTCACATTGGTAACGCTCAATTGGTGTCTATCGGGTGTTTGAGCGATCTTGACCACGTGCACGCGCAAAGTCTTATCAGGATTTGGATGATGTTGATTGGTTGGTAGTATCGTCAGGAATGATCGGAAAGGCGCATGCGCTAAAATTGTATTGCTAACAGCCTGTCTAGCGACTGGATAGATGATTGGGCACAGGCAGGGGAAATCAATGTGACGTCAGGGTGGGCTGGCGAATTTACGGAACGGAGAGATTCTTGATATGGAAAATAAAAGGTAAACTGCTATTTCATGTTTAGATCGAAATTACACAGGACATTTTAATACAATATGACAATGCAGATTACATATTCACCCTATACTGAGTTTACCATCCCTTTAATGGTATTTTTTTTAAACCTGGTTTATTTTTATAATGTTATATATTTTGTTTCCATTACTAGCTATTCAAGCTATTAAGCTGTTAGCTTCTTACTTTGTTTAATAGACATAATATGGTTGTATTATGTATCTCTTGAATAGTTACTGATCTCTTGGATACTTTGCCAAAGGATTGACACACTTAAGAGAGAAAATACTTTTTGAAATTTTAATAAAATCTTTTCCTTTACCTAGAGTTATAAGCAAGTGACATATTTTATAACATTATTTATAGCTATTTTGTATACAAACTGTACATGGCTGTCATCAAATCGTTAAAAATAAACTTTTTGACCTCCTTATAATGCTGGCCTATTGTTGCAATTCCATGGTTGTTAGATCCTTCTAATAAGTCGTTATGCCATAATTCACAATGACAGCTTAAGTACAAACGCACAGAATTCCTGCTGGCTTCTTCTTGATGTCTGGCTTAACGAATTCCTCAGAGAAACACAACATCTTCTCATTCTTGAGAAACTCAAGATTCTCTAGAAAAAAATAAAACAAAACAATAAAATATTAACAGACAATATAAAGCTAAAAGATCGCTGGATCTTTTAGCTTTTATAAAAGATCGGTTTTATATTGGATTTTTAGATCAGTATCTGTGCATCTTATTCTTTATAGCAGTGTCTATTACATGCAGTTAAATCACAATTGGTGTATACTATTCCTTTAAAGAAATGAATGTGCTAAGTTCTTATAGAATGCCATGGGTTAAAGTGCTTCCAAAACATGGTTAATTATGCTTGTTCTATTTACAGTTTTAAAAGAGAAAAATATTATTATGGTTTTTTGAGCTTTTTATGTGGTTTGGTTTAGTGTTTGGCTTTAAAACATCACTTATCAAACCTGTTGTAATATGATATATTATTTTACATTTTTCTTTGCATTTTAACATCTCATTTGAAAAATGCTTTAGACTCTCACCAAAACTAAATATTTATAAAAGAACATTACAAAATAGGATATGGCAAATCTTTATGTTATTTAGCCCACTAAGCCCTGATGCTATAACTTATGTATTCTGTCCTGTATGCTTCTCCCAACCTCTAATATTAAAACCAGATATTCCTCTTGTCTACAGCCCAGATTCCACTTCTTCCTTATTGCACATGAAACTACATGTTGCTTGTAAGCTCACATATGAGCAGGCTCTTGTTCTCATACTCTCTGACTCTACTTTGATATATAGAAAAAAGTGCTGTGAAAATTTAAAAGTCTACAGTTTAAATGTGTGGTTGGTGATTTATTATTATTATTATTATTATTATTATTATTATTATTATTATTAATAATAAAAATAGAGAGAAATACTTGTATAATTTACTCTAAATTTTAAACACATTTGGGTAGTCCTTCAATTACAGCAATGGTGCACTCAAATATTTTCTATTGTATATATATAAAAGCAGGCAGCATTTAAACATGTGACCCTCTATTGGTTCAAAGGGAAATGCTTTTGCAAGGCTGACTAGAAACGTTAAAGGGACACTAAACACAATTTTTTTCTTTAATGATTCAGACAGGACAGGCAATTTTGAGCAACTTTCTAATTTACTCCTATTATTTTTTTTCGTTCTCTTGTTATCTTTATTTATAAAGCAGGAATGTAAAGCTTAAGAGCCGGCCCATTTTTGGTTCAGAACCTGGGGTTATGCTTGATTATTGGTTTGCTAAATGTAGCCACCAATAAGTAGGCAGGGTGCTGAACCTAAAATGGGTTGGCTCCTAAGCATTAAGTTCCTGCTTTTTAAATAAAGATAGCAACGAAGAAAAATTGATAGTAGGAGTAAATTTTAAAGTTGCTTAAAATTGCATGCTCTATCTGAATCATTAAAAAAAATGGGTTTAGTATCCCTTTAAGTTGTTCAGGTCATAAACAGGCATTTAAAAATATTTTGAAATGCCCTTTTTTAAGACAACAAAAATATTACACTGTCTTTGTAAGACAACCTTTTCATTTAGGATCAGGTCATGCAAAGCCTCTTTTTAAAGCTAAAACACAGTTTACTATTTTAGTGAATAAATTACATAATCTATCAAAAAAGTTTGAACAGGTTTGTTTCACTGAAGAGAACAATTAGTAACTCTAGCAATGAGAGTTACTGTCAATCTGTTTTAATGTTTTTAAAAATGATTACTTATGAAAGAACAATTATTGTAAATTGGAAAATTGGATTGTTGTATTAGGGCTGATAATATTAACCTAATTTGTTTTTAATTTATTTTTGGGACTGGATTTATCAAAACAGAAGAGGAAACGAATTTGGGAGTAGTAATAGATAACAAGCTAAAGATGGGCACACAATGCAGGGCAGTGGCTTCTAAGGCTAATAAGATACTAGCAGAAGAGGCATTGATGCAAGGAGGAAAGCATAATCCAGTGACTATATAAATCCCTGGTAAGACCTCACCTTGAGTATGGCGTGCAGGTCTGGGGTCCAATCTCAAAAAAGACATTGCAGACTTAGAAAAAGTTCAGAGAAGGGCCACAAAACTAACAAGGTGAATGGAGAATTTAAGCTATAAGTAGAGGTTAGCCAAACTGGGTCTGTTTTCTCTAGAAAAAAAAAAGGCTCTTGAGAGGTGCCATAATTACTTTATTTAAATATATCCAAGGCCCATATTCAGAGATGGCAGAAGCTCTGTTTATTCCAAGAAAATTTTGTGACAAAGGGTCACAATTTAAGACTGGATGAAAGGAAATTTAATATCCTATAATGTTAATGTTTTTTCACTGTAAGAGCAATCAAATTATGTAACTCATTACTTAGGGTAGTAAATGCCAATACCTTATATACATTTAATAATGGTTTAGGTACATATCTGGCTAGAAACAGAATTCAGGGATATGATTGCTTGTGTTAAATGGGTCACCTTTTTAATGGGATTAATTTAAGATCAACTGACTGGAGCTTTTATTGTAAATATATTAAGATCTGTATATGTTAAACTCGATGGCCGTCTGTCTTGTTTAAACCTTATCTACTATGTATGTATTATTATTTTCACTTTTGGTTTATAGAGGATTTTTAGCAATAAGGTTTTTTTTTTAATTCAGTATGTTATTTTTTTTATGTTATCAGTGTTGTATTTAATCTAACACTAGTTTTGTTTCATTCTTTACAGATTGGTTCATCTTTGATGTCCAGTCAGCAGAGTGACAGCACCAGCCCAGATAGCAATGCACTAAAGTATACAGGTCAAGACGGGATGTACTCAGTCAGCCTGAGTTCTGCTGCGGACGTGGGAAACTCTGTCAGGCAGGATTCCTGGTGTGCCTTAGCTTTAGCTTGACAATCAATATAACAGATTTGGAACAAGTCTTCTCCCTTCAGTTCTGGATGTCATTTTTGCAGTTTAGTTCCTCAACAACAAATTCTGGCTGAACATTTGCTGGAATATTTGACTTAAGTGCATTGGTTGGGGTGGAGATTTTGTGAGAGACATAATACTTAGCTCCTTATCTATGCAAAAGGAATGACACAGAGAAATACAAATCTTCCATTATCACACAGAAAGAAAACACAATAAAATGGACTACTTTGTGTGAATGGACATTATAACTTTTGTTGTTTGAAGTTTGCCTGTATAGTTCATTGTGCATTTTGTTGATTCTGGGAAAGACTTTTGGAACGCTTTTTCATGTTTTTTTTTATTTTTCTGGAAGGTTCCCAGGTGACTTATTTTCTCCCAACTGCCTAAAGTGCTACATTTTGCTGCGTCCATTATTCTTCACTTCTACATTCTACGCACCTTCACTCCTGTCCCTATAGAAAAAGCAAGATATCTGCTATGTTGAATTATAAACACAAACTTTAAAGCTGAATAATGTTGCACTATGATTAAAATGGTGTATTGTAGAATTAGAATATGGGAATGTTAAATTTTGATAAATTAGCCACCAGTTGTTAAAGTTGGGGAACACGCAAGTTAAAGGGACACTGAACCCATATTTTTTCTTTAATGCTTCAGATAGAGCATGCAATATTAAGCAACTTTCTAATTTACTCCTATTATCAATTTTTCATTGTTTTCTTGCTATCTTTATTTAAAAAGCAGGAATGTGATGCAAAGGAGCCGGCCCATTTTTGGTTGAGACCCTGGGTTATGCTTGCTTATTGGTGGGTAAATGTCAGCCTCCAATAAGCAAGCGCTATCCGTGGTGCTGAACGGAAAATGGTCTGGCTGCTAAGATTCACATTCATGATTTTCAAATAAAGATAGCAAGAGAATGATGAAAACCTGATAATAGGAGTTAATTAGAAAGTTGCTTAAAATTGCATGCTCTAAAACTGAACGAAAAGATTTGGGTTCAGTGTCCATTTAATAAATCATAATAATCTGTAAAATACAAGGAAACTACAAACTTGGAAGGCTGGCTGGAGTTTAACAGATCAATAGCATTCACATGATATTTAATTACAGTTTGTTGTAATAGCAAAATAAAATGTCATAATATATATATATATATATATATATATATATATATATATATATATATATATATATATATATATATATATATATTATACCCATGCGTATATGGATTTTTTTTTTAAATCCGCATAAAATTCTGTTTTGCAGGTAAACAGAAAAACAGATTTCAGGTGAATAGCTCAATGGTAATGACTGTATAAAGGGATATTAAAGTCATATGCTTTATGTGAACTATCTATCTAATAGTAAAAAAAAATGCAGATTTACGAATCCATAGCGATCCGTGCATACATCCCATAAACACCCTACTGCTGCAGGTAAAGGAGTTCCTGCACTGATCTAAACAATAACAGAACAAAATCATTAAAAACCATCTCTCCTCCACCTAGACTCATCTCACCAGCCTCTCCAGCTTCACCAGTTCATGTTATGATGTTTATGTAGATGATTCGCTGAAGTTTTACTATCTTTACTTATGTTTATCCATGACCTGCAGTTAATGAAATAGCAAATGTGAAAGCCACAGAGGTCAGTAGAGACTTGATACTATCTTTGGGGAACTGTGTAGCATGCAGCAGTGTCAGTATACTGAAGCATACTTAGGTATAGAGAAAAAAAAATAATGAATACACATTGCATATTTTTTAAGGTTTTAATTTTTTCCCAATTGTTAATGTCCCTTTTAACAGACACAACCAGGACTAAGTAACATGCACATGCAAATTCATTGCACAGCATTCACAGTCACAGCAACTAGGCAACCAATACAGCATAGTCACAAAGCAACATTCATAACACAGAACTAGACAAATAATAGAGCACAGACACAGCGTAGCCTTCATAACCAAGCACCACACATACCCACAGCAGCATTCATATCCTAACCTAGTCAACAAGCACCGCACATACCCACAGCAGCATTCATAACCCAATACCTAGACAATCAGCACCACACATACCCACAGCAGCATTCATAACTATCACCTAGACAACAAGCACTAAACATACCCACAGCAGCATTCATATCCCAACACCTAGACAACCAGCACCACATATACTCAAAGCAGCATTCATAACCCAGCATCTAAGCAGCCAACACTTCACATACCCACAACAGCGCTCATAAGCCCGGCACGCAACCAACACCACACAGACATGGAGCAGCATTCATATCCCAAAATCTTCTTACATGACAGTAAGTGTGTAGCTGGCTAGATCTAGGCAGCCAACACAGCAAATTCACTGAGAAACATTCACAAATGTACACATTTGACAGTCCACTCAACACATTTGCTGGAAAGTGTTCACACATGAACCAACATGGCCTACAAAATGCAAACCCTGAGTAACATTCTCAAAATCACAATACTGCCGTACACACACTATACTAGGTATCTGTCAAAGCTGGCCAGCATTCTCTCTTCAGCATGCAATGAACTATACAGCAACTAGCTAGCTAGTAATGTCACTGAGCAGTATGCAGTGCACCCTAGGTCCTAGAGGTCTGTCCTTAAAAGGACATTTGAATCTATCTATATATATATATATATATATATATACTGTATATACACTGTATATATGTGTGTGTATATGTGTGTCACTAAGCAGTACAAAATTGGCAGTAACTGAGCAGCACATCATAGAAATTCTGTCATCCAAAAAAGGACAATTGTCCATCTTCAGTCCAGCCTAACATTGTCAATATGTGAACAAACATACTGGGAGCCTTTCCAAATAATTGTTTGGTACACTCAGATTCAAATTCAGAAAATACTTTGTCAAACTATATGTTGTTTATTGAACCAACACTAAGGTGGAGGTTTGTTATGAAGGTTTATTTGATTTGACTGTTTTATTCAGTCTCAATCTGCATACAGGGTAGCAACCTTTCTTTTTCTTTCTTCCATTTAGTCAATATTTTTTTGTAAAGAAAAAAGTGCAATTGCCATTGCAGCAATCAGTGTTAAATCATTTACATACGATTTAACAACTTTTTTTTTAATGAATGTAAACATTTTAACTTAATGGTACTTGTAATAATTTAATAATAATGTTAAGTTGACATTTTTTTCATTATCCCATGTGACATGCATCCCATGCCTGAATTAAACATATATAAATGTATATTTTCAAGAACAAATCTTCTCAGGAATATGGTCTTCATAAAAAAGTAATGCCACTACCTATTTTGCTGTTTGCTTTCAATTTATTAGAAACTACAGAACAGAACATTTTAAGTGATAAAAGTGTAAATACTCAGATAAAGCACCAATAGTGTGACTGACATATTGCTAAGTTGGTTTTATTATTATTTTTTAATGGGATACTGTTTTGGAAAGTAGCCACAAAAAAGCTTTTAAAATAAAAGGTTATTGTTTTTACTGAAGGTTGTGATTTTCTGCAAGAACATTTCAATTTTGTCATATTTGCTGAATGATACAGGCCTAAATATGTGGAGCGCAGAAGTATTAGCTCTATTGAACGCAAATACTGCTTAAGTTAAATCAATAGCACTCCTATTCTTGTTCTCCAATTAAAAGTTGAAAGTAAAATCGTAAAACTCTCTCTCTCTCTCTCTCTCTCTCTCTCTCTCTCTCTCTCTCTCTCTATATATATATATATATATATATATATATATATATATATTTGAGTTATGGTGGAGAAAAGCATAAGATTTAAATCCTCCATTTCATAAAAGTAGGGCACATAACGTTATTGTATAGAAAATTAGCAAATTTAGGCAAGTATGCCAGCTTGCTTTTCCCCAAAAGTACTCTGTATACACTGTTACGATGCACCAGGAAAGTCTGGGTAAGATTTGCAAATTAGATATACAATATCTCACGCCTTTTGCTTCCAAATAACCACAGCAACCCGCTTTATGGGGTAGGGACAGAAAATCAAAGCACACCTGGACTGCTGTTTTGTATTTATTAACGCTAATCAGCAGAAGATAGTTTTGATTTGCTCAAGAAACAATTTAAACAATGGCACTATTTAGGCGATCCCCACTGTGATAATTTTCCTAAGTGTATTCTATAGTTCTTTACACTTCTAAAATGGAAGTATTTTGGGTGGGTTGGTGCTGTGCATAAATTGGAATTCAAACTAAAGTTGTGGAAGTATAGACACTCACCACGAGACAGTATGCACCTCCAGCACTCTACCCCCAGACTTGGGAGTGGTACTAGGTGTGAGAAAGTAATTAAAATACGACTTTTATTCAAATTTATTAAAAACTCCTATATTCAGCATTTAAAAAACATAGCTTACTTTTAGGTTTTTAATACCTTATGTGTTGTGTGTAATTTGTCTACAGTTTTTAATAAATTTGAATAAAAGTCATATTTTAATTACTTTCTCACACCTATTACCACTCCCAAGTCTGGGCGTAGAGTGCTGGAGGTGCATACTGTCTCGTGGTGAGTGTCTATACTTCCACAACTTTAGTTTGAGTTTTGATTTGTTACTTGGTGAAGCTTATTTCTAGAGAGAGAAAAAATACTCATTTGAGCTATGGTTGAGATTAAAGCATAAGGTTAAAATCCTCAATTTCATAAAAGTAGGAGCCATAGAATTATTCTAAAGAAAATTAGCAAATATTGGCAAGTATCCCTGCTTGCTTTTCCTCAAAAATATTCTGTATACACTGTTACCAAAGCACCAGGGAACTCTAGGTACGATATACAAATTAGATATACAATATCTTACGCATTTTCAAGTACTGTGCTTAACCACAGCAATCCCCTTTATGGGGTAGGTGCAGCAAAAACAAACCACTTCTGGGCAGCCGTTTTTTCCCTCTCAGATACTCACAAATAAGTCAATATTTTGCTCATACCTTACAAACACTGGAATATGACTTCAAAGTATCATCTTTGAGTTGAAAACAAGCAAAACAAATATTTTTAAATAATAAACCACATTGCCAAAGCCTTACTGCACTAACCTTACCCATATTTTTACAATCGTGCAATTAAATAATATGTATACATCAGTGGTGTATTTAGGTTTTTTGCTGCCCTAGGTACTCACAATTCTGCTGCCCCCTAACTCCCCCTCCAGGCTTTACGCCATAATATTTTTGGTCAGGCCAATAATAAATAGAAAATGCATGGGTGAAAACCCCAACATGCAAAACCAGTAACTTTGAAAGGGAAACATTGTTAAAAACTTACATATATACATTATACATCCCAACATTTTATAGTTTTTAAGTACCCCCCCTCCAATTCAGCATGTCTGATGGATGTCACTGAGTGCAACCTCTCATTACCTTAAAGTGCCATAAAACAGGTTGAGATCTGTGCATATCCTAAAAGGGCTAATTAATTTAAAATAGTTTGCATAAAAAAATGTTTAAAAATTGCTTGCAAGTATTTTAAAATAATTTTCAAAAATAAGCAAAATTAATTGCATAGCTAAGCTGCCTGGAGAAGCTAACTCCACCTCTCTTATCAGTGTTTAGACACAGGAATTGTATTTCAACTTAGTTAAAAGGACAGTTCACCCAAAAAATTTCTCCCCTTTATATTGTTCCCAATTATTCATTTTACCTGCTGGAGTGTATTAAATTGTTTACAAGTAGCTCCTTTACCCCTATTTTGGCATTTTAAATAGCTGATTTAGCTTGTGGTATCCCAACCTATACCGAAAGTTTCTATACTGGAGTATTTCTATTGAATAGCCTAAGTAAACACAGCCAGCAGAAGAGATTACTCTCTCAGTGTGGGGCATGATAGTTAAGTAATAAAATTATACTTTTCCATTGTTCTCTCTAAGTATTGAGACAAATATATCTAAGTATCTAGACAAATATAAGATAAGGAAGAACGTGTGTGTACACAAATAGTATAATGAGATATGATATTACCTGAAGCTCAAACCATTGTTATAGGCTGTGGTTTAAAAGCACAAAACCAGCTTCTTCATATACACAAATAAATCTGAAAAATGCCATTTCTTAAACATTTTATACTTTGCAGCTGGTATAACAAGTCATTGAAATTACATTCATATAAAAACAATTTTACAGTGTACTGTCCCTTTAAAATACAATGCCTGTGTTTCTGATGTTAACACTTATAAGGGGGGGATCGGTCTAGAAAGCACAGCTATGTAAGTAATTTTGCTTATTTTTGAAAATTATTTTAAAATACTTGCCAGCAATTTTTTTTAACAATGTTTCATGCAAACAATTTTTACTTAATTAGCCCTTTTAGAATATGCACAGATCTCAACATGTTTTATGGCACTTTAAAGGGACATAAAACAAGTTGCGATAGAGACAAAATAATATAATATGTACTTTAATTACTTTACCTGCAAATTTATACTGCAGTGCCTCGCCATTAACCATTTCTTTTAAGTTTCTGAATTGTAAAGCTCTAATTTCCCCCCCCCCCCCCACAATTCCTTTTATGGCTGTATCTATGTTTATTGTTCTTTTGGTAGAATGCACATACAATAAGATTTGAGGGTCATTTGATCCAAATTTATTCTGACCTGGCTCCTACCCCTTTTCGTAAACGACGAGACCTGAAACCAATCTTGACAACGCTGATATCTGCACAAATTTAATAAAAGGCTGATTCGAATCAGCCAATAGAATGAGAGCCGCTTAAATACAAAAAGTGACCGGAAGGGGAGGTGCTACGAGATGGTTTGCTGTAGTGGTGCTCTGTGAGGGATAGAGCACAGGATACTCCCATACCCCCAGGCACTTCCTTGAGGAGGCCCAGAATACATGCTCCTGGTTTGAGAGTAAGCCTGGCGAGCGTATTACCCTGCTTGTGTACCCGGTCTATAAGCTAGACACATCAAGACCCGTGGTCTGGGTCAGAAGTAACTGGCCAAGATGGTATGCCTGCCAGCAACTGGCTACTGAGAACCGCAACCCCATTAACCCGCAGACAATGAAACCCAAAACACGGACTTATCCACTACTGAGGTTTGCCCGGCTAGAGGGACGTTTAGGGAGTCCTGTCGTATTTGGATATCTAGGATGCCATATGGGATCATTGGCCTGAAGGAGGCCGACAACGGTGACAGCTGAGGGCACGAAGGTACAGAGAAAGCAACCTGAGCGTCCTGAGCGTTTGGCGTAGTAAAGCAAGGCAGTATTGCTCCTATACGAGTGCTGCAGGAAAATGGGCTGAAGATGTCCATGGTTGTACTGTTGATTCCTGCATGTACTGCACTGAAGTGTAGCAACAGGCAGGAGGTACCGGGAATACCCTGCTCGAGGGAGTATATACACGTCTAGGAGAAAGGCCAGAATATTGGGAGCCTAAGTGATATGAACCACAGATGATGGGAGTGGGTGTTTACACCGCCTGAGCACTGCGAAGTACATCCCCAGCTATAAAGGAAGGCAAGAACAGGTAACATTAAAAAATCTGGGCAGCACCTGCTGGAAAACTATACAATGGTATGTGTGTGCTAAATTCCAATGCTGCACTGATAAATACAAGCACAGGCTGGGTGGCAAGCTGGCGGACTCTAAGAAGCACCTGTAACCAGGAAAAGGTAATTTGCCATTGTTAACCTCCCGGGATACTAACCCCATCTCTCCTTTTTTTTTCTTCAAATTGACTTGGGCAAGAGCCATTAGTCATAGGAGGAGAGGGAAAGTATAGACTTGCTTAAATAATTTATGAACACTACATTGCCAGTAAGCACATTGGGGATAAAGTAAATATATGCTGGTTCCAAGAATAACTACATTATAAGGAACAAAAACTGTGGGCACAAAGAAAGTCGCAATAGATATACAAACAGTATATACATGGAGAGTGTATTGCTGATAAGACTGCTAGCAAATGCGCATGTTAATGAAAATTGCTTAAGTGAGGGGTTGTTTGTTTTTCTCCTTCTGCAGGGTCCAATCATATGTATGTTTCTCTCTATATTGTATATTTTGGGGAGTGAAGTGAGTAGTGAGTCCTTTTGACTTATAAAGTGATATATATTGAATCACGCGGCTGTGAGTTAACTGGGGCTGTTAGTACCATAAGTTGCTACTGGAATATAATTTGCTCAATAGTAGGATTGCGACTCCAAGGTTCAAACAGATATAAACAGGCCGGGGATTCGGCTGTTTATTTCAAGAAGTTGGATTTGGTGGGCAATAAGAGCCAATGTCTTCAGCCAGAAAGAAACAAAAGTGCAAAATAACATTACTTCAAACTATATGTATAGGTTCTATGAGAATTAAGGTTTTTGATGTCTGGTTTTTACACTTGAAACACTTGTACTAAGTAAATCACACTTAATTTAAAATTGATATTCACTCAATATAATGACCCCCAACGGGGTACGACAGCACACTTTTAAACAACTTTAAAAATAAAATTAAAAACAAAAATAGTTTTTTATTTTTTTGCACCATTTTTTTCTTTTTCCTTCTCTCTTAGTGTTAATTTTCTTTTCAATTATTTTTTTACTAAGAACTCACTGTCTGAGTTGTGTTTTCCCACATAGTCTATTCCCACACTTATGGATACATTTATTATCCAAAATGACGTCAAAAGCCATGACGTCAAAAGCTAAGGATAGAAAGTTTAGGAGAAGTAATGATAATTTAAATGAACCTGTGTCCCTTGCATCAAATACTATAACACACAACATAGTAACACAATATATAGTTAAACAAATGTCAGAGCTGATGATGCCACAATTTGACCAAATTAATAGGGATCTAGGAACATTAGCAGCTGAAGTTAAACAATTTGCAAATAGACTAGAGGAAGCTGAGCAAAGAATCTCAGATCTGGAAGACACTAAACACCAACAAGACCAAATAACCAGAGAACAGTCTACACAGATTAAGTCTTTGCAAACTAAATTAAAAGAGCTGGAAGACCACTCACGCCAAAATAATATTAGAATTTATCGGTATTCCGGAATCTGAAGAGTTCCAAGATCTTCGAAAATTTGTTTCAGTTGAACTACCTGTAAGTCTCGGGTTAGAGTTAACTAATACCCCTATTCCAGTAGAAAGAGTGCACAGACTAGGTGCAGCCAGACAGCTGCCTGAAACTAATATTAAGGTTAGACCCATTATTGTTAAATATCTGAACTACCAGGATAAAATGAATATTTTGACCCATTATAGAAAGAAATTCCCTTTTACAATCAAGGACAGAAATGTACTGTTATTTCAGGACTATTCGCCAGAAACATCCTAAAGGAGACGTGAATGAGATGCTATTTGTACCAGGCTGATTAAAGACGGTTTTAAAGCAACTATAATATACCCGGCTAAAATTAAAGTTACCACAATAAATGGGACGATTCTGCTAAATAATTCTGATGAGGCTCAGGACTTTTTGGCCAAAAAAGGCCATGTTACATAACAACGAGTAGTAAGGTTATGGCAATTGGATAAACGAAGATGGTTCTTTTTTCTGTTTATAATCACTTATCCTCCATCATAAAGGTATTAATACAGATTGAGAGTAATTGGGTTGTTATAATTTGAAATGTACAAAAGAAAAGTTACTTCTGATGTATAATTTTGTGTCAGGGGCAGAACCCCCGGATTTGTTTTATGTGCCCTTTTTTTTTTCTTCTTCCTTTTCCCTCCTTCCTGCGGGCCTAGTCTCCCTATAACAATCTATCCCAGAGATTTATAATGAAAGATAATATTCAGCTAGTGTCCTGGAACGTAGGTGGCATTACTTCACCCCAGAAAATGAAAAATATATTGAAACAGCTTAAAAAAATAAACCTGATATTGCTTTAATTCAGGAGACCCTAACACCCTTGGATAAAAGGAGTCATTCTGAAGTAATCAATGACTAGTAATGAGAAGCCATCCTGAAGTTTGCCCACTGGCTGAAATATTTAAATGAGATACCACTAGAGTCATTCACTGGCTGCTTCATGCTTGTGAAGTAATCAGTAAGGTAATCTGCTAATTATTCTGAAGTCATCACCCAGAATTTTTTTACCTTAGCTGATAACTTTACTAGACTGATGTTGGGCAAATGACTTCTAAAGTAGTTTGATGATCATCAGATTACTTCAGGATGGTCTCTAACATAATCCTGTTTGTCTTGGGTAACTGTTATGTGAGACAAAAACGTTGCACAAAACACATCAAAAATGCATTCAACACTCATAAATTATTTTTTTTAGATCTTGGTAATAAATGGAAAAGTTTTGTCTGGAGAAGGTTTATCAACTAATTTTAGCTGTTGAAGTCAATAATTGAGAAATCAACCTATAAAAGTGTCAAGTGATGGATTGTGAGCAATTACATCATGTGGTACCTAGAAGCTCTCATGCAGGTACTGATTTTAACACATTAAAACATTTGTTATTTTTTCTATCTTTTTTTTACTTATAAATTTGAACATATATGTTAGTCCCCTCAGTAAATTTAGTAACCAAGCACTCATTGTGTCTGCTTATTACTCTTTCACCCACATCCATTCCCTGTTATCTGTTCTAACTCATTTATCATTAGCAAAGGAAACCAGTTTCCTATTTCCGGGCCAGTACAAACTAATATATATTACACTTTCCAAATCTCCTAGGTCTTGATTTTTTCTTGGTGGGACTTGAGCAGGAAGTGCATACTAGTCTTAGCTACACACTCTCTTTAAGCTGACATCCCGTGGTTCTATTTATATCATATGTGCTAGGTGAAAAATAAAGAGGAACTGTCATTGGCTTAAACTCACTAAAGGTAAAGAAATTTCACCAGTTGCTTTAATTTAACAGATTCACTAAGCTATGAACGAGCTCTCACAATAACAGAGTATTTACACAATGAACGAGCTCTCACAATAACAGAGTATTTGCACAATGAACGAGCTCTCACAATAACAGAGTACTTGCACAATGAACGAGCTCTCACAATAACAGAGTATTTGCACAATAGAATTGCAGTGCAATGCCTCATTGCATGACCTCTCATATAAGTATATTAGACCAGAGTCTAATTATTTTAACAACATATGCTTCTACATTAAAATTCAATGACTAACACAATGTATCTTTCTCTAAAAAACAAATTATGTACATATACAGATATGTATACATCTCTCTACAAACCCCCAAATTATCTTTCCATTAAAATGTTCAAAGACAACAACCAAGAGTTTAAACTGCTAAGATAGTATACAGACCATTTTTTCATTAATATTTAAAGCAAGATATATATCTGCATCTGATATTTTCCCAATGTTTGAATTTACCCAATAAAAGGACATAAAAGAACAAATTCTTATTGCCATATTGCTTGCAGAGAATTATGTGTTTAATGTGCTCATAGTTTTGCGTTATGAGCGCTGCGGTGCTAACTTGCAAGTTATTTCCACCGCTCACCTCCCTATAGCGCTGCTATTACAGGTTTACAAAAACCCGGCGTTAGCAGGCAATAAGTGAGCGTTGAGCAAAATTGAGCTCTATACCGCACTCAAATACCAGCGCTGCTTTGAGCTGGTTTTACGTGCTCGTGCACGATTTCCCCATAGACATCAATGGGGAGAGCCGGCTGAAAAAATGTCTAACACCTGAAATAAAGCAGCGTAAAGCTCCGTAACGCAACCCTATTGATTCCTATGGGGAAATAAAAAGTTATGTTTACACCTAACACCCTAAAATAAACCCTGAGTCTAAACACCCCTAATCTGCCTCCCCCGACATCGCCGCCACCTACCTACACTTATTAACCCCTAATCTGCCGCCCCGACATCGCCGCCACGCTACCTACACTTATTAACCCCTAATCTGCCATCCCCCGACATCGTTGCCACCTACATTACAGTTATTAACCCCTAATCTGCCACCCCAATGTTGCCGCAACCTACCTAGACTAATTAACCCCTAATCTGCTGTCCCCCGACATCGCCGCCACCTACATTATAGTTATTAACCCCTAATCTTCCGCCCCCAATGTCGCCGCCACTATACTAAAATTATTAAACCCTAACCCTAAGTCTAACCCTAATGTAACCCTAACCCTAACACCCCCTAACTTTACTGTAATTTAAAAAATCTAAATAAAACCTACTATTAATAACTAAATAATTCCTATTTAAAACTAAATACTTACCTGTAAAATAAACCCTAAGCTAGCTACAATATAACTAATAGTTACATTGTAGCTAGCTTAGGATTTATTTTTATTTTACAGCTAAGTTTGCATTTATTTTAACTAGGTAGACTAGTTAGTAAATAGTTATTAACTATTTGCTAGCTACCTAGCTAAAATAAATACAAATTTACCTGTAAAATAAAACCTAACCTGAGTTACACTAACACCTAACCTTACACTACAATTAAATAAATGACATTAATTAAATACAATTATAAAAATTACAAAAAAACAAACACTAAATTACACAAAATAAAAAAAAGAAATGTTTAAAATATTTAAACTAATCACACCTAATCTTATAGCCCTATCAAAATAAAAAAGCGCCCCCAAAATAAAAAAAAACATAGCCTACACTAAACTACCAATAGGCCTTAAAAGGGCCTTTTGCGGGGCATTGCCCCAAGAAATCAGCTCTTTTACCTGTAAAAAAATAATTCAAACAACCCCCCAACAGTAAAACCCACCACCCACACACCCAAACCCCCCAAATAAAAACCTATCTAAAAAAAAACCTAAGCTCCCCATTGCCCTGAAAAGGACATTTGGATGGGCATTGCCCTTAAAAGGGCATTTAGTTCTTTTTCAGCCCAAACCCTAAGCTAAAAATAAAACCCACCCAATAAACCCTTAAAAAACCTAACACTAATCCCTGAAGATCCACTTACAGTTTTAAACAAAAACCTGCAAGACTCGTAATACCAGCGGTAGTGAAAAAGAGCCATAACACTGCTTTTTCACTCATACCTCAAAACTTGTAATCTAGCCGTATGTTTGCTCTTCAACAAAAAATACCAAAAGAACAAATTGTATAATAGAACTTAATTGGGTATTTGTTTAAAATTGCATATTCTATCTTAATCACCAAAGTTTATTTCTTACTTTACTGTCCCTTCAAATATTGTACAAATATTGTATACCTCACCTTCTTTATAAAGTGTTAAATTGATACTAAGTAAAGTCTATCGGCTAGATTACGAGTTTTTGTCGGTAAGGCTTGTGGGGCTAACGAGCAGTTTCAGCTCACCGCTCACCTACAGACAACGCTGGTATTACAGGTTTTTTTAAACCCGGCATTAGCCGCAAAAAAGTGAGCGTAGAGCAAAATTTTGCTCCACATCTAACCTCAATACCAGCGCTACTTACGGTAGCGGTGAGCTGGCAAAACATGCTCATAAATGATTTCCCCATAGGAATCAATGGGGCAAATTCGGCTGAAAAAAAAACTAAAAAGCAAAAAAGCAGCGTTCAGCTCCAAACACAGCCTCATTGATTCCTATGGGGAAATAAAAGTTATGTCTACACCTAACACCCTAACATGAACCCCGAGTCTAAACACCCCTAATCTTACACTTACTAACTGCTAATCTGCCGCCCCCGACATAGCAGACACCTACATTATATTATTAACCCCTAATCTGAAGCTCCGGACACTGCCACCACATACATTATACTTATGAACCCCTAATCTGATGCCCCCAACATCGCCGAACCCTACATTATATTTATTAACCCCTAATCTGCCGCCCCCAATGTCGCCACAACCTAACTACATTTATTAACCCCTAATCTGCTACCCATAATGTCGCCGCCACTATAATAAATATATTAACCCTAACCCTAATAACCCCCTAACTTAAATATAATTTAAATAAATATAAATAAAAAATTACTATTATTAACTAAATAATTCCTATTTAAAGCTAAATACTTACCTATAAAATAAACCCTAAGCTAGCTACAATATAACTAATAGTTACATTGTATCTACCTTAGGGTTTATTTTAATTTTACAGGCAACTTTGTATTTATTTTAACTAGGTAGAATAGTTATTAAATAGTTATTAACTATGTAATAACTACCTAGCTAAAATAAGTACAAATTTACCTGTAAAATAAAACCTAACCTAAGTTACAATTACACCTAACACTACACTATCATTAAATAAATTAACTAAATTAACTACAATTAAATTAAATAAACTAAAGTACGAAAAAAACACTAAATTACAGAAAATAATAAAATAATTTTTTTTTAGTTTTTTAAACTAATTACACCTAATCTAATCCCCCAATAAAATAAAAAAGCCCCCCAAAATAAAAAAGCCCTACCCTATACTAAATTACAAATAGCCCTTAATAGGGTTTTTTGCGGGGCATTGCCCCAAAGTAATCAGCTATTTTACCTGTAAAAAAAAAATACAATACCCCCCAACATTAAAACCCACCACCCCCACAACCAACCCTACTCTAAAACCCACCCAATCCCCCCTTAAAAAAACCTAACACTAACCCCTTGAAGATCACCCTACCTTGAGACGTCTTCACCCAACTGGGCAGAAGTGGTTCTCCAGACGGTCCAAAGTCTTCATCCTATCTGGGCAGAAGAGGTCCTCCAGACGGCCAGAAGTCTTCATCTAGGTGGCATCTTCTATCTTCATCCATCCGGAGCGGAGCGGATCCATCTTCAAGACATCCGACGCGGAGCATCCTCTTCTTTCCGACGACTAACACTAAATGATGGTACCTTTAAGTGACGTCATCCAAGATTTAAGGTGGGTTTTAATGTTGGGGGGTATTGTATTTTTTTACAGGTAAAAGAGCTGATTAATTTGGGGCAATTTGTAATTTAGTGTAGGGTAGGGCTTTTTTTATTTTTGTTTTTTTTAAATTTTATTAGGGGGAGTAGATTAGGTGTAATTCGTTTTAAAAAATTGTAATTATTTTATTATTTTCTGTAATTTAGTGTTTTTTTCCATACTTTAGTTTATTTTATTTAATTGTAATTAATTGTAGTTAATTTAATTAATTTATTTAATTAATTAATTATAGTGTAGTGTTAGGTGTAATTGTAACTTAGGTTAGGTTTTATTTTACAGGTATATTTGTACTTATTTTAGCTAGGTAGTTATTAAATAGTTAATAACTATTTAATAACTATTCTACCTAGTTAAAATAAATACAAACTTGCCTGTAAAATAAAAATAAACCCTAAGCTAGGTACAAATGTAACTATTAGTTATATTGTAGCTAGCTTAGGGTTTATTTTATAGGTAAGTACTTAGGAATAATTTAGTTAATTGTAGTAATTTTATTTAGATTATTTAAAATTATATTTAAGTTAGGGGGGTGTTAGGGTTAGACTTAGGTTTAGGGGTTAATGCATTTAATATAGTTGCGGCGACGTTGGGGGCGGCAGATTAGAGGTTAATAAAATGTAGGTAGGTGTCGGCGATGTTAGGGATGGCAGATTAGGGGTTAATAAAATGTAACTAATGTTTGCGAGGAGGGAGTGTGGCGGTTTAGGGGTTAATATATTTATTGAAGTGGCGGCGATGTCCGGTCGGCAGATTAGGGGTTAAAATTTTTATTTAAGTGTTTGAGATGTGGGGGGGCCTTGGTTTAGGGGTTAATAGGTAGTTTATGGGTGTTAGTGTACTTTTTGGCACTTTAGTTAAGAGTTTTATGTTACGGCGTTAGCCCATAAAACTCTTAACTACTGACTTTTAAATGCGGTAGGAGTCTTGAAAGGAGAGGGTGTACTGCTCACTTTTTCCAAGACTCGTAATACCGACGTTAGGAAAATCCCATTGAAAATATAGGATACGCAATTTACGTAACTGGATTTGCGGTATGCTCGAGTCGCGGAATAAAAGTGAGCGGTACACCTGTACCTGCCAGACTCGTAATACCAGCGTTAGGAAAAAAAGCAGCGTTGGGACCTCTCAACGCTGCTTTTTAACCCTAACGCAAAACCAGTAATCTATGTGTTAGTTTTCAATTATATCTTTTTATTCTTTTCAAGTTCTTTTCTTAACATACATTAAAATTGTACATTTGTGTGATTTCAAACTAACGCAAATTAAAAATAAGGATTTACACTGGGGTTTTTTTAACTAAAAACTCTTCAAAGTGAGCAAATGTCCAGAAACTAGATTAGAACATAGGTATCAATCATCCTTTCTGTTTTATACATATATACATAATGTCTGTTTAATTTTAGCATATTCTACAGAATCTACCTCTAACGTTAAAGGAATATAAAAAACAAAACAAACAATATAATAAATCAAAGTAAAAAACAGCAAACACATTACTTGTTTTCTTGCTAAATGAAAATAAATACTTCTGTCACATGATTTTTGCAGCCTCTACTGTGCATGGGCAACGAACTGGCTGCAGCTATTTTTTGGTGTCTCCTAGCAACTCTTGAAAGGAAAATATGCTTCTTTGCCTCACATTATGGGCATTGACAGGAAGTAATGGACCCTTCACAAACGAAGAAAAAAAATCTTAGTGCTTTTTTATTACAAAAATGAAACAGACTGTTTTATATCCCTTTAGTGAACCAAGTTAATTGACTGAGAGGCAATTTCAACAACTTTCCAAAGCATACTGTAAAATAGAGTTAAGTTGAAAGACCACATTAAAGTGCACTGTTTTCAAGTTTTCATGTTTAGCCCCAAAAATAAAAAATAGAATTTGATATATGTGTGAGAGCAGTCTGTGATAATTCTCTGGCTGAGCTGTACCATGAAGTACAATTTGCTTTGATGAGTAGCTGGGACTTTCCATTTGCATGTGGCAGGATTCTTTTATCTTTCACATTATGATATTAGCACAGCAGTAAACAAATGTAATAGACTAAATATACAATTAGCCATAGCACTATTTTCCAAAAATATTTTTAGATTCCAGCCCTAATAATGATCTACACATCAGGCATGTTATTATGGCACTAAAAGACTTACGGCCAGATTACGAGTTTTGCGTTAGGAACTATGCGGTGCTAACAAGCAGTTTTTTCTCTCCGCTCACTTACCTGCAGCGCTGGTATTACAGGTTTTTACAAACCCGGCGTTAAAAGGCAAGAAGTGAGCGTTGAGCAAAATTGTGCTCCATACCGCACTTCAATACCAGGGCTGCTTAAGTCAGCGATGAGCTGGTCGTACGTGCTCGTGCATGATTTCCCCATAGGAATCTACGGGGAGAGCCCGCTGAGAAAAAGTCTAACACCTGCAAAAAAGCAGCGTAAAACTCAGTAACGCAGCCCCATTGATTCCTATGGGAAAATAAAAGTTATGTTTACACCTAACACCCTAACATGAAGAAACATACAAAATCACATAAAAAGGCTGCGCTTCTCTGACCCCGCAAGAAATATTATAATATGATACAGAAATTATTTTTTGTCACTACTGGCAATTCATATGCCGTGTAATTCAAACCTCACAGGAATAAGGCTATAGGACATGAAACTATGAATGTGCAGGTTGTACACAATACCTAAAACATGACATATGGTATTATATCAATAAGTGAGTAAGACAAAACAATACTTCCCAGAGAGGAAATATGGCGCTGAGAAGAAAAGTAGATGGAAGGGTGCTGCTCTGTTGAAGGGTGCAATGAACTGTGTTCCTGCTCCCAAAGAATGAACTGCAAAAACAAAAAGAACACAGAGCGCAACCCACTCTGAATGTAAAACAGTTTAATAAAAATTACAATTGGTGAACAGACATATATGGGCAAAGACGTACATAACATATAAAAATTGCAGGCATTAAAAGTCACCACTCCGCAATGTCACCGCTAGACACAGACAATCCTCCGTCTCTTTCCAGCACAAGGGGTCTTTCCACCGGCTAGGCTGTTCGAGAAGTCCGCTGTGGTATTTCGGAAATCCTATCCGGAAGCCCAAGATGTAACTGGAACCGATCCCAGCAGGGGCAACGTCACGGATTCCTGACAGTTACTTGTTGTTAACAGTCTGCAAGCTACTTCTATGTAGCCCAATCCTTTCTGGTGCACCAAACTCTACGCGTTTCATCGGGTTACGACCCGACTTTTTCAAGAGACTATTGTTACCCTGAATGTAGCTTCCTATTTAAACTCAGTGGGGAGGGGCACACCTCCGGATTGAAACGATTTGATAGGTCAATAGTCGCTAGATGCACCCAATCAATGGGTGAGTGGAGTCCTTCCTGTGCCCTTGTAATGAGAGACAGCCAGTATTTCTAAAAAAGCACAGAGGTGAAAGGCAAGTCAGAGACACAGTGTAATTGTCACTTGCCGTAATACAATGTAATATATAATAAATAGTAAGAACAGTTAATGTAGTAATTTTGTATATGTTTTCATAAAAAAACATTGCTAATAAATATTCTGAAGCCCTAAAAAAACCACAATAACGTACCTAGCCATAATTAATATTATTAAAATTCATGAACATGCATAAAAATATAAAAGATACATACAAATACAAAATCCCATAAACATACTTAAAAATTAATACAACCCTTTACATATATCAAAATTGCACATAATATGTTTAGAATTCATTCATAACAGGCATGTTTCCTCAACCATAATCAATATAAATATACAAACATGATCCCAACATTAGGTATGCAGGTACACATAAAAACAAGAAAAATCCTTTCCCATAGTAATGTTATTAGTTCACTCCAAACTGAAATCCTATGAACCTAATATAGCCTAGCCTGATCTTCCTTTCTAGGGTATAGGTATGCCTGATTTTAATATAAATAAATAAATAAATAAATAGACAACTCAAAACAGTTCCTAGACCTACCCCTATTCTTACATGAAGGCCTGTAGGTCCAAATCTATATTTAGACCTTTTGGATTATCAATACTGAGGGTTTTGAGTTTGTGAATCCAAAAGGTTTCACGTTGTCTCAAACTCCTCAATCTATTGTTGGAGGAATTAGGAGGAATCCAATCAAGTACCATGACCCTTAGGCTCTTATTGTTGGCCTCATGAAACTGTTTAAAATGAAAGGGTACACTATGGTTTTCAATTTTATTTTTAATGTTCCCCAAATGTTCGTTGAACCTACTTCTGATCATTCTTTTGGTTCTACCTATATAGTAACAATTGCAGTCGCATAGGAGGAGATATACCACAAAACAAGATGTACATGAAAATTTCTGATTAACCTTGTATGATTTGGTCTGATCTGAATTTTTGAACATATCACCTCCAATAATGCGACTGCACATGTTACAACTATGGTTTTCGATTTTATTTTTAATGTTCCCCAAATGTTTGTTGGAAATAGAGGAGGGAGACATGTACAACAATAGATTGAGGAGTTTGAGACAACGTGAAACCTTTTGGATTCACAAACTCAAAACCCTCAGTATTGATAATCCAAAAGGTCTAAATATAGATTTGGACCTACAGGCCTTCATGTAAGAATAGGGGTAGGTCTAGGAACTGTTTTGAGTTGTCTATTTATTTATTTATTTATTTATATTAAAATCAGGCATACCTATACCCTAGAAAGGAAGATCAGGCTAGGCTATATTAGGTTCATAGGATTTCAGTTTGGAGTGAACTAATAACATTACTATGGGAAAGGATTTTTCTTGTTTTTATGTGTACCTGCATACCTAATGTTGGGATCATGTTTGTATATTTATATTGATTATGGTTGAGGAAACATGCCTGTTATGAATGAATTCTTAACATATTATGTGCAATTTTGATATATGTAAAGGGTTGTATTAATTTTTAAGTATGTTTATGGGATTATGTATTTGTATGTATCTTTTATATTTTTATGTATGTTCATGAATTTTAATAATATTAATTATGGCTAGGTACGTTATTGTGGTTTTTTAGGGCTTCAGAATATTTATTAGCAATGTTTTTTTATGAAAACATATACAAAATTACTACATTAACTGTTCTTACTATTTATTATATATTACATTGTATTGCAGCAAGTGACAATTACACTGTGTCTCTGACTTGCCTTTCACCTCTGTGCTTTTTTAGAAATACTGGCTGTCTCTCATTACAAGGGCACAGGAAGGACTCCACTCACCCATTGATTGGGTGCATCTAGCGACTATTGACCTATCAGATCGTTTCAATCCGGAGGTGTGCCCCTCCTCACTGAGTTTAAATAGGAAGCTACATTCAGGGTAACAATAGTCTCTTGAAAAAGTCGGGTGCACCAGAAAGGATTGGGCTACATAGAAGTAGCTTGCAGACTGTTAACAACAAGTAACTGTCAGGAATCCGTGACGTTGCCCCTGCTGGGATCGGTTCCGGTTACATCTTGGGCTTCCGGATAGGATTTCCGAAATACCACAGCGGACTTCTCGAACAGCCTAGCCGGTGGAAAGACCCCTTGTGCTGGAAAGAGATGGAGGATTGTCTGTGTCTAGCGGTGACATTGCGGAGTGGTGACTTATAATGCCTGCAATTTTTATATGTTATGTACGTCTTTGCCCATATATGTCTGTTCACCAATTGTAATTTTTATTAAATTGTTTTACGTTCAGGGTGGGTTGCGCTCTGTGTTCTTTTTGTTTTTGCACCCTAACATGAACCCAGAGTCTAAATACACCTAATCTTACACTTATTAACCCCTAATCTGCCGCCCCGACATCGCCGCCACCTACATTATATTTATTAACCCCTAATCTCCCTCCCCCAATGTCGCCGCAACCTACCTACATTTATTAACCCCTAATCTGCCGCCCCCAATGTCGCCGCCACTATAATAAACATATTAACCCCTAAACCGCCGCACTCTCGCCTCGCAAACATTAGTTAAATATTATTAACCCCTAATCTGCTGTCCCTAACATCGCTGCCACCTACCTACATTTATTAACCCCTAATCTGCCACCCCAACGTCGCCGCCACTATACTAAATGTATTAACCCCTAAACCTAAGTCTAACCCTAACACCCCCTAACTTAAATATAATTTAAATAAATCTAAATAAAAATTAATATTATTACCTAAATAATTCCTATATAAAACTAAATACTTACCTATAAAATAAACCCTAGGCTAGCTACAACATAACTAATAGTTACATTGTAGCTATCTTAGACCTAGATTTGGAGTTTGGCGTTAGCCGTGAAAACCAGCGTTAGAGGCTCCTAACGCTGGTTTTAGGCTACCGCCGGTATTTGGAGTCACTCAAAATAGGGTCTAACGCTCACTTTTCAGCCGCGACTTTTCCATACCGCAGATCCCCTTACGTCAATTGCGTATCCTATCTTTTCAATGGGATCTTTCTAACTCCGGTATTTAGAGTCGTTTCTGAAGTGAGCGCTAGACATCTAACGACAAAACTCCAGCCGCAGGAAAAAAGTCAGTAGTTAAGAGCTTTCTGGGGTAACGCCGGTTTATAAAGCTCTTAACTACTGTACTCTAAAGTACACTAACACCCATAAACTACCTATGTACCCCTAAACCGAGGTCCCCCCACATCGCCGACACTCGAATAAATTTTTTTAACCCCTAATCTGCCGACCGCCACCTACGTTATCCTTATGTACCCCTAATCTGCTCCCCCTAACACCGCTGACCCCTGTATTATATTTATTAACCCCTAATCTGCCCCCCTCAACGTCGCCTCCACCTGCCTACACTTATTAACCTCTATTCTGCTGACCGCAAAGCGCTGCCACCTACGTTATCCTTATGTACCCCTAATCTGCTGCCCCTAACACCGGCGACCCCTATATTATATTTATTAACCCCTAATCTGCCCCCCTCAACGTCACCTCCACCTGCCTACACTTATTAACCCCTAATCTGCCGACCGGACCTGAGCGCTACTATAATAAAGTTATTAACCCCTAATCCGCCTCACTAACCCTATAATAAATAGTATTAACCCCTAATCTGCCCTCCCTAACATCGCCAACACCTAACTTCAATTATTAACCCCTAATCTGCCGACTGGAGCTCACCGCTACTCTAATAAATGTATTAACCCCTAAAGCTAAGTCTAACCCTAACACTAACACCCCCCTAAATTAAATATAATTTACATCTAACGAAATTAATTAACTCTTATTAAATAAATTATTCCTATTTAAAGATAAATACTTACCTGTAAAATAAATCCTAATATAGCTACAATATAAATTATAATTATATTATAGCTATTTTAGGATTTATATTTATTTTACAGGTAACTTTGTATTTATTTTAACCAGGTACAATAGCTATTAAATAGTTAAGAACTATTTAATAGCTAAAATAGTTAAAATAATTACAAAATTACCTGTAAAATAAATACTAACCTAAGTTACAATTAAATCTAACACTACACTATCAATAAATTAATTAAATAAACTACCTACAGTTATCTACAATTAACCTAACACTACACTATCAATAAATTAATTAAATAAACTACCTACAATTACCTACAATTAACCTAACACTACACTATCAATAAATTAATTAAATACAATTCCTACAAATAAATACAATTAAATAAACTAGCTAAAGTACAAAAAATAAAAAAGAACTAAGTTACAAAAAATAAAAAAATATTTACAAACATATGAAAAATATTACAACAATTTTAAACTAATTACACCTACTCTAAGCCCCCTAATAAAATAACAAAGCCCCCAAAATAAAAAAATGCCCTACCCTATTCTAAATTACTAAAGTTCAAAGCTCTTTAACCTTACCAGCCCTGAACAGGGCCCTTTGCGGGGCATGCCCCAAAGAATTCAGCTCTTTTGCCTGTAAAAAAAAACATACAATCCCCCCCCAACATTACAACCCACCACCCACATACCCCTAATCTAACCCAAACCCCCCTTAAATAAACCTAACACTAAGCCCCTGAAGATCTTCCTACCTTATCTTCACCCTGCCAGTTTCACCGATCCGTCCTGAAGAGCTCCTCCGATGTCCTGATCCAAGCCCAAGCGGGGGGCTGAAGAGGTCCATGATCCGGCTGAAGTCTTCATCCAAGCGGGAGCTGAAGAGGTCCATGATCCGGATAAAGTCTTCCTCCAAGCGGGAGCTGAAGAGGTCCATGATCCGGATGAAGTCTTCTATCAACTGCATCTTCAATCTTCTTTCTTCCGGATCCATCTTGCAGACCTCCGACGTGGAACATCCTCTTCTCCCGACGCCTACTAGCCGAATGACAGTTCCTTTAAGGGACGTCATCCAAGATGGCGTCCCACGAATTCCGATTGGCTGATAGGATTCTATCAGCCAATCGGAATAAAGGTAGGAATATTCTGATTGGCTGATGGAATCAGCCAATCAGAATCAAGTTCAATCCGATTGGCTGATCCAATCAGCCAATCAGATTGAGCTCGCATTCTATTGGCTGATCGGGAGAACAGGTAACCGAGGGCCTTGCACATAGGGAGCCTACTAGTGTCATCTTCAAGATTCCTGGTGCACTGCCTTTGCTCATAGCCACAGCCAGTTAAAAGAGACAGCACATTGGTGAAAGCTAAACTACGCTAGTGACTGTAACTATGAGTGAGCAGACAGGCAAAATTTAGTATGGCACCGCACACACACAGTGCCTACAGAATTAATGCCTACAGAGCTAATGCTGAGGAGTGTGCTAGTGGTTATGAGTTAAGTGTCGGGTGGAGTGAGGGCTTTGGAGTAAGAGCACTGGCCCTTGCCCTTGATTGGTGGTCCTGTCTCTGGTGTAGAGCCCTGTGTCTGGCTGGGTGGTCTGTGGCTGGGGGTTCCCTGGGTTGGACCCTGAAGTGTGGGGTCCCTAGGGAGGTCTGATGCTGTGGGGGCCATGAAGTGTGAGGTTTGGCCTGGAAGGTTAGGAGCCCTGTATCTGGCCCTTGAGGTTGGGGGCCCCTGGTGGGGGTTGGGCAGGGAGGATGTAGAAGGGACATAGGAGGGGGTAGGGCCTAAAGGATGAGGAGGAGTGGGGGGGAGCCCTTCCCTAATTATTGCCTGAGGGCCCTGGTTGGTTTCCCTCCACTCCTATATCTGATATAATGCTTGAAAATTATCATTTGAATTTGAACATACAAAATTAGTTCCTGGTTTGAAGAAAAAATAGAACTAAATATATACAATTTAATTTAAATAAATATTTGTATTTAATTTTTGGCAATATAATAAAAACACATTTGTTTGAATACTGCCCTCTGATTAATGGGTTTTTAATGTTTTTATTGATAATTTAGATAACTGGATTGTTAGATAGTGAGAGAGAATGGGAAGGGGGGAGAAGGAGAGAGAAGAGAGCAAGTCAGAAAGTAGGAGCAATGGCCTGTAGCAATACAAAATATCTTCAAGTCTGTAAGTAAAGACAATTATAAATTGTCACACTCCCCCAATTGTTTAGTGTCTGTCCAGGTAAGGACCCGGCAGCTGAGAAGTGACTCAATTAACACCATCTCAATACCCTGTATGAGACTCTATGTGCAAAAAGGCACCAGCATAGTTCATCAACGCATCTCGCCATACACTTGGGGCTTTATCAAGATACTGAACTGTGAATATGGTGCCGAATATGGTGTGAATATGAACTGTGACATAAATAGCGGCACCATATTCACAGTTCAGTATCTTGATAAAGCCTCAAGTGTAGGGCGAAACGCGTTGATGAGCTGTGCTGGTGCCTTGTAGCTATTATCTACATGAACATATAAGAACTGAAGGAGCGATTCAAAACAATATTTTGGTGCACATAATGCTATATACCACATTCAATAGTCAAAGGGAAGCCAAAAGTCAAAGACCAGGAATCTTCTTCAAGTTCAAGCACACCCAGGAACAAAATCCAAACAACGGGCACAAAATGGAGTCAACTGTGTCATTATATAGTGACAACTGAGAGAAAAACAGACATACAGGCATGGAAAAATGATGAAACGGCATCAAAAAAATGATACGACAGTTTCGAAAAAAAATTACTCGATGGCCGGGACGTCAGCTAAAAACATTTCAACAAAATATGCTAACAGCAAGGTTGCTTGCAACCAGACGCAGCGTGACACAAATAGACTTCCAAATCTTAATTGAAATAAAAAACAACATGAAAATAACAGAAAGTATTAGCCATTTTAGGGTATTTTTATTTGGATACTGAGTAGGGTATTTTTTTATTATAGGACACTCATAAAATATTATTCCAGGTCTCCAGGTTTCCTTTATAATACAACTACAATTAATTAAAAAGACCTTTAAGCAGTCATTGGATGTTTTCTTGTTACCAGCACTAGACACTGACAACCCTATTTAAATTCAAATATAGAGACTAATTCACAGTATATATGGACCCAACTACTCAAAATCAAGCATAGCAGCAGAAATAACCTATCTAGTCACTTATGCATCACGGCTCCAGCAGGCGCATTGTCTGGAATTGCTATTAAAAAAAACATGTGGATGTGTCTCTGTCACACAAATCTTGTCCTAATAATGCTACTGTTCTGTATCTACTTACTGTCTATACTGAACTCTATTGCTCCAAGCAATTGGGGAAAAAGAGCCAAATATCTAGATGTTTTTTATGGCACCACCCCTTTATCAAAACATCCTTTTTTTATATACATAAGATATCATTTTAACTAAAAAAAAAACCTGAATAAATGCCAAATTACAAACTTGTCATGGGTTTGCCCCAAAAGCATACAAGCATTTGTATTATGCTAATATACAAGTTTTTAAAATGTTTTTACAAGTTGCTCTTTATTACACTGCAATAAATGTAATATATATTTGTCTTGATCTATCGGAACACATTTTACAGATTTTTTTTAAAGTAGTTGTTAATCTCTTAGTTTCAAAAATATTTCCAAATTGTTAGATTTTGTAGCAGGACTACATTTCTGACATAGGACAGCAACAATGATTATGGAATTCTTCAGTACATCTTGTATAATTACTACATTTTCATTATTATCAGGTCCTCCGATAATTTTCAAGGAGCTTAGGTGATTTGGAACAGATGTTAGTATCATTCTTGCTCAGTTGTCTCTGTGGTCTTAGCAATTGATGCCCCAGAGTGAGTACACACATAATCACACAAATACAATCCTAGGGAATGGACTGAGTGTCTACCCTTATATGAGGACATTTTTTTTATAAAACATGTAACCCTTTTCAACCTTTTAGAGTTTAACATTAGTTTTGTTGGATATTATAAAAAAAGTGGCATTTTTTTTTCTCTTCTAACATGTTACATATACAATTTAATGATGATCAAAAGGGTATTGTGGACCCTGATTTCTAAACAATTTAATAAAATACAGTTCCACAAATAATTGTATTTCAAATAATTAATAAGAACAATTATTAGTTATTTTATATATTATTATTATTTACCTTCTCTTCCATCCACATAAAAAAGGAACTAAATTATGGTAAGAAATTGATTTGAAGAAAATTGAAAAACTTTGATATATTATATTTGTATCTTATTTATTGGCTTTGTAGTTCTACATTTTAATTTTTTTAATACAGCGGGGAAGATTAAAAACATTATATTCTATATTTTTTTGATTACTAGTAAATATATGTTAATGATAAAAGTTTTCATATGATTGTAAAACTAGAGTGAAACTCACTGGATATTTGGTCTTGAAATCACTAGAAAGTAGCCTATGATTTGTAAATTTGTTCAGCAGATTTTTCATTGTTTGAAATGGGAAGAGTTTAGCTATGGCTACTGAGAAAATCAATGTTCAGAGACTAGATATTTTCTCAAGACTTTTTTTAACCAAGTTAACTTTTTAAGTTTTCAAGATGTTTAAAATCTAATGGCTAGATTACGAGTTTTGCATTATGAGTGAAAAAGCCTCATAACGCTGCTTTTTCACTACCGCTGGTATTATGAGTCTTGCAGGTATATCTGTACCGCACACTTTTTTGGCCGTAACACAATGTAACTACCGCAGCTTTCAAAAAGTCCTTTTTCAATGGGACTTCCACAGTGCCGGTATTACGAGTTTGCCTGTCCGGCCAAAAAGTGAGGGGTACAGCCTATAACTACAAGATCTGTATCGTAAACTGAAAGTCAGTAGTTATGGCTTTTATGTTACAAAGCTGTAGCATAAAATTCATAACTAAAGTGCTAAAAAGTACACTAACACCCATAAACTACCTATTAACCCCTAAACCGAGGCCCTCCCGCATCGCAAACACTAAAATGAAATTATTAACCCCTAATCTGCCACTCTGGACATTGCCGCCACTATAATAAACATATTAACCCCTAAACCGCCGTACTCCTGCCTTGCAAACATTAGTTAAATATTATTAACCCCTAATCTGCCATCCCTAACATCGCCGCCACCTATCTACATTTATTAACCCCTAATCTGCCACCCCCAATGTCGCCACCACTATACTATATTTATTAACCTCTAAACCTAAGTCTAACCCTAACCCTAACACCCCCTAACTTAAATATAATTAAAATAAATCTAAATAAAACCTACTATTAATAACTAAATAATTCATATTTAAAACTAAATACTTACCTGTAAAATAAACCCTAAGCTAGCTACAATATAACTAATAGTTACATTGTAGCTAGCTTAGGGTTTATTTTTATTTTACAGCCAAGTTTGTATTTATTTTAACTAGGTAGAATAGTTACTAAATAGTTATTAACTATTTACTAACTACCTAGCTAAAATAAATAAAAATTTACCTGTAAAATAAAACCTATCCTAAGTTACACTAACACCTAACACTACACTACAATTAAATTACCTAAATTAAATACAATTAAATAAATTAAATACAATTAGCTAAATAAAAAAAAACCCACTAAATTACAGAAAATAAAATTAAATTACAAGATATTTAAACTAATTACACCTAATCTAATAGCCATATCAAAATAAAAAAAGCCCCCCCCCCAAAATAAAAAAAACCCTAGCCTAAACTAAACTACCAATAGCCCTCAAAAGGGCCTTTTGCGGGGCATTGCCCCAAAGAAATTAGCTCTTTTACCTGAAAGTAAAAAAATGCAAACAACCCCCCCAACAGTAAAACCCACCACCCAAACAACCAACCCCCCCCAAATAAAACTCTAACTAAAAATACCTAAGCTCCCCATTGCCCTGAAAAGGGCATTTGGATGGGCATTGCCCTTAAAAGGGCATGTAGCTCTATTGCGGCCCAAAGCCCTAACCTAAAAATAAAACCCACTCAATAAACCCTTAAAAAAACCTAACACTAACCCCCGAAGATCCACTTACAGTTTTGAAGATCCGACATCCATCCTCAACGAAGCCGGGAGAAGTCCTCATCGAAGTGGCAAGAAGTCCTCAACGAAGCCGGGAGAAGTCTTCATCCAAGCCGGGAGAAGTGATCCTCCAAAAGTCTTCATCCAGACGGCATCTTCTATCTTCATCCATCCAGCATGGAGCGGGCCCATCTTCAAGACATCTGACGTGGAGCATCCTCTTCTTCTGACGACTACCCGACGAATTAAAATAAAATTATTAACCCCTAATCTGCCGCCCTGGACATCGCCGCCACTATAATAAACATATTAACCCCTAAACCACCGTACTCCCGGATCGAAAACACTAGTTAAATATTATTAACCCCTAATCTGCTGTCCCTAACATCGCCACAACCTACATTACTGTTATTAACCCCTAATCTGCTGCCCCCCAAGATGGAGCCGCTCCGCGTCGGAAGGATGAAGATAGAAGATGCCATCTGGATGAAGACTTATGCCCGCCTGGAGGACCACTTCTTGCCTCTTGGATGAAGACTTCTCCTGGCTTTGTTGAGGACTTCTGCCCGCTTGGATGAAGACTTCTACCGGCTTTGTTGAGGATTGATGTCTGGTCTTCAAAAACTGTAAGTGGATCTTCGGGGGTTTAGTGGTAGGTTTTCTTAAGGGTTTATTGGGTGGGTTTTATTTTTAGCTTAGGGTTTGGGCTGAAAAAGAGGTAAATGCCCTTTTAAGGGCAATGCCCATCCAAATTCCCTTTTTAGAGCAATGGGGAGCTTAGGTTTTTTTAGATAGGATTTTATTTGGGGGGTTTGGTTGTGTGGATGGTGGGTTTTACTGTTGGGGGGTTGTTTGTATTTTTTTTTACAGGTAAAAGAGCTGATTTCTTTGGGGCAATGCCCCACAAAGGGCCTTTTAAGGGCTGTTGGCAGTTTAGTGTAGGCTAGGTGTTTTTTTATTTTGGGGGGCTTTTTTATTTTGATAGGGCTATTAGATTAGGTGCAATTAGTCTAAATATTTGATCATTTCTTTTTTATTGTGTGTAATTTAGTGTTTATTTTTTTGTAATTTAGGTAATTGTATTTAATTAATGTAATTGATTTAATTGTAGTGTAAGGTTAGGTGTTAGTGTAAGGCAGCTTATGTTTTATTTTACATAAAAGTTTGTATTTATTTTAGCTAGGTAGTTAGTAAATAGTTCATAACTATTTACTAAATAGTCTACCTAGTTAAAATAAATACAAACTTAGCTGTAAAATAAAAATAAAACATAAGCTAGCTACAATATAACTATTAGTTATATTGTAGCTAGCATAGGGTTTATTTTATAGGTAAGTATTTAGTCTTAAATAGGAATTATTTAGGTATTAATTGTAATTTGTATTTAGATTTATTTTAATTATGTTAAAGTTAGTGGTGTTAGGGTTAGGGTTACCTTAGGGTTAGACTTAGGGTTAGGTTTAGGAGTTAATAACTTTAGTATAGTGGCAGCAACATTGGGGCGGCAGATTAGGGGTTAATAAGTGTAGGTAGGTAGTGGCGATGTCGGGGGTGGCAGATTAGGGGTTAATAACTGTAATGTAGGTTGCGGCGACATTGAGGATGTCATATTAGGGGTTAATAACTTAAAGTAGGTGTTGGCGGTGTTGGGGGCGGCAGATTAAAGGTTAATAAGTGTAATGTGGGTGGCGGCGATGTTGGGGGTGGCAGATTAGGGGTGTTTAGACTTGGGGTTTATGTTAGGGTGTTAGGTGTAAACATAACTTTTCTTTCCCCATAGGAATCAATGGGGCTGCGTTACGGAGCTTTATGCTCCTTTATTGCAGGTGTTAGGCTTATTTTTAGCCAACTCTCCCAATTGATGTCTATGTGGAAATCCTGCACGAGCACGTAAAACCAGCTCAAAACGTGCGGTATAGAGCTCAACGCTGCCATATTGCCTGCTAACGCCGGGTTTTTGCAATCTTGTAATAGAAGCGCTATAGTGAGGTGAGCGGTGGAAATAACTTGCAAGTTAGCACTGAGCCGCTCATAACGCAAAACTCGTAATCTATCCGTAAGTAAAATAAGTATTTTTTTTTCTTTTAGACTTTTTTTTGTACATAGTAACATTCTTATTCCCTTATCTGTCCACCTCTTTTACCACCTCTCTCTCATCTCACAATTTTGCCAAAATATACTCCATCAGACATGAAAAAGTCTCTCACCACACTAGCAATGTCCACCCCCCCACCACTGTTCACAAATATTCTTAAAGGGACAGTTCACCCAAAAACTTTCTCCCCTTTAAATTGTTCCCAACGATCCTTTTTACCTCATAGAGTGTATTAAATTTGTTGCAAGTAGCTCCTTTACTCATATTTCAGCATTTGAAATAGCTGATTTAGCTTGTGGTTTCCCAGCCTATACTGAAAGTTTTGATACTGGCGTATACGCTATTGACAAGCCTAAGTAAACACAGCCAGCAGAAGAGATTACAGCCCCAGTGGAATACAGGATAGTTAAGTAATAAAATGATACTTTTCCATTGTTCTCTCTATGTATTGAGCTTTGGTGTTCCAGACAAATATAAGATAAGGAAGCAAGTCTGTGTACATAAAAGTGATAACATAATGAGATCTGATATTAACTGAAGCTCAACCCATTGTAATAGGCTGTGGTTTCAAACCCCAAAACAGCTACTTCAGATACACAAATAAACCCGAAAATGCAATTTCTCAAATATTTTATACTCTGCAGTTGGTATAACAAGTCATTTAAAATACATTTATGGAAAAACTATTTTACAGTGTACTGTCCCTTTAACCCACATAACTTCAATTTCAGATAATTTACCCCTGTTACAGAGGATAAAATATCTGCCCCTTTTTGTTCTCCCATCTAATTTCTCTTATTTATTCTTAGAGAATAAGTTATAAAAACACTTATTTTTAAAATTTGGAGATTATTTTTTTATATGTTATTACCAGTATCACCTCTTAAAATAACTAAGCTCTGCTTACTAGTACTGTTTAATACTGGCCTCAGGATTTTATCAATTTTTATCAATAATTATCTTCACAAATTATAATTTTCATTTTTGGGTTACATGACTCATATGGGATAGTATATATATATATATATATATATTTTTATATATATATATATATATATATACATATTAAAACCTTTCACAAATATTTATGAGCTGCCGGCCAAACAAGATAGGAAGCTATTAGTCATAAAAATAAACTGTTCTAGTGATATTGAGCAGAATATTCTTTTTTGTCTTAAATCTGATTAATTATTGAGTAAGCCCTAATGTCAAGTTCTATAGAATTCAGTGAGGCATTACAAATAAATGATACTAACAATAATAATAACAACATTCTCATATAAAGACCATTTGAATGTCATTACTTTAATCAGTTAATTACTTTTATACTTAAATATTTTTTAGTTCTGAAAAAAATCATAACTGCTATTCTCGATGTTAAAAGTGCCCTTTACATTAATGTGTTTCCTGTGGCCAATATTATGTTTTTATTTTGTGAAGCAGACATAAGCTTTTAAAGACACAATTTAGGAAATGATGACTTTCCAGTCTTTAAAGAATCAGTATTTTTTCAGAAGGATTTTATCATTATGTCAATTGTATGTCTAGGATAACAGCCAAACACAACAAAATAAGTCTTGGCCAAACACTTTGAAAGCTTGAGAATCCATGACCTCATTATTTAAAAGTGAATCCTGTGAAATGTCCTTAAACATTGCATATTAGGTAATATGTGTACATACTGTGAGAAATAGCAACATTAAAAATAAAAAAATACCCAAAACAACAGTGCTTAAAAAAAAGTACAACTTAAAAGGCCAGCTTACTTATAGAAACACATTCACTAATTGTTATTGGAGCCAAGTTGTGTCCTTTTGAAAAGTGACCAATCTCACTATTATCTCTGTTGTTGATATGCATGGGTGGTCTCGCATCTGTTTTCCTCTAGATGTTTGGACACACATTTCAGTTTTTAAGAAATAGTCAGAAATACAAAGACTGGCCAACAGAAAGTTGGCATGCCAAAACACATTCTGCCTTTGGACATCATGATATGCATCTCCTCTACATCCTGAAATGAACTATTTTAAAATGAAATAACTTTATAAAAATGCTAAGCCTATTATAAAGGGGTTTAATTGGTTATTAACAGTTTCCCATGATATTTTTAGACACTTGTATTTTGTTTACTTTCTGCCTTTTCTATTTTCAATAATACTATACCAATGTTGTAATTAAATAAGGCAAGTCACATGAAAATACATTTAAAAATATACGCCTAGATTACGAGTTTTGCACTATAGAGGATGTGAAACGAACGCAACAAAAGTTGCATTTTTTCACCCTCCATAGCGCTGCCATTACAAGTTTCTAAAAAAGCCTCCTTGTGCGTGCGATATGGTGGCGATAAGCTCCATACCGCACAAATTCCAAGGGCTGCTTTGACGTGCTCGTGCACGCTTTCCCCATAGACATCAATCAGGAGAGAGTGTTTGAAAAAAAATAACACCTGAAGGGTGGAGTGGCGATCGCCATAACGTAACCCCATTGATGTCTTTGGGGAAAAAAAGTTACGTTTAAACCTAACACCCTGACATAAACCCCAAGTCTAAACACCCCTAATCTGCCACCCCCGACATCGCCAACACCTAAATAAAATTATTAACCCCCTAATCTGCCACCCCCGACATCGCCAACACCTAAATAAAGTTATTAACCCCCTAATCTGCCGCTCCCGACATCGCCGTCACTAATAAAAGTTATTAACCCCTATTCCCCCACACCCCAACATCACAACACTATAATAAAGCTATTTACCCCTATTCCGACGCTCCCCGACATTGCCGCCACTAAATAAAGTTATTAACCCCTAAACCTCTGGCCTCCCACATCACTGCCACTAAATAAACCTATTAACCCTTAAACCGCCAGCCCCCCCACATCACCAGTAATAAATTAAACTATTAACCCCTAAACCTATCACCCCCAACTGTAAATTAAAATTACAATATCCCTATCTTAACATAAATAAAAACATACCTGTGAAATAAATAAAACTAAGTTTAAACTAACAATTAACATAACTATTATACTAAAATTAAAATAACTACCAATTAAAAAAACTAAATTACACATTAAAAAACTAACGCCTAGATTTAGAGTCGTTAGCCGTCCAAACCAGCGTTAAGGGGTCCTAACGCTGCTTTTTACCGCCCGCTGGTATTTAGAGTCAGTCAGGAAAGGGTCTAACGCTCACTTTCCAGCCGTGACTTTTCCATACCGCAGATCCCCTTACGCCAATTGCGTATCCTATCTTTTCAATGGGATCTTCCTAACGCTGGTATTTAGAGTCTTGGCTGAAGTGAGCGTTACACTTCTACCGACAAGACTCCAGCCGCAGAAAAAAGTCAGGAGTTAAGAGCTTTATGGGCTAACGCCGGTTTATAAAGCTCTTAACTACTGTGCTCTAAAGTACACTAACACCCATAAACTACCTATGTACCCCTAAACTGAGGTCCCCCCACATCGCCGCCACTCTAATAATTATTTTTTAACCCCTAATCTGCTGACCGGACACCGCCGCCATGTGCATTATCCCTATAAACCCTTAATCTGCTGCCCCTAACACTGCCGACACCTACATTATATTTATTAACCCCTAATCTGCCCCCCCAACGTCGCCGCTACCTACCTACACTTATTAACCCCTAATCTGCCGACCGGACCTCGCCGCTACTATAATAAATGTATTAACCCCTAAACCGCCTCACTCCCACCTCGCAAACCCTATAATAAATAGTATTAACCCCTAATCTGCCCTCCCTAACATCGCCGACACCTAACTTCAAGTATTAACCCCTAATCTGCCAACCAGACCTCGCCACTACTCTAATAAATGTATTAACCCCTAAAGCTAAGTCTAACCCTAACACCCCCCTAAATTAAATATAATTTTAATCTAACAAAATAAATTATTTCTTATTAAATAAATTAATCCTATTTAAAGATAAATACTTACCTGTAAAATAAACCCTAATATAGCTACAATATAACAAATAATTATATTGTAGCTATTTTAGGATTTATATTTATTTTACAGGCAACTTTGTATTTATTTTAGCTAGGTACAATAGCTATTAAATAGTTATTAACTATTTAATAGCTACCTAGTTAAAATAATTACAAAATTACCTGTAAAATAAATCCTAACCTAAGTTACAATTAAACCTAACACTACACTATCAATAAATAAATTAAATCAATTAACTACAATTACCTACAATTACTACAATTAAATAAACTAAACTAAATTACAAAAAACAAACACTAAATTACAAAAAAAAAAGATTACAAGAATTTCAAACTAATTACACCTACTCTAAGCCCCCTAAAAAAATAACAAAGCCCCCCAAAATAAAAAAATGCCCTACCCTATTCTAAAATAAAAAGTTAACAGCTCTATTACCTTACCAGCCCTTAAAAGGGCCTTTTTGCGGGGCATGCCCCAAAGAAATCAGCTCTTTTGCCTGAAAAAAAAAACATACAATACCCCCCCCAACATTACAACCCACCACCCACATACCCCTAATCTAACCCAAACCCCCCTTAAAAAACCTAACACTAAGCCCCTGAAGATCTCCCTACAGAGGGTCCGAAGTCTTCATCCTATCCGGCCAGAAGAGGTCTTCCAGAGGGTTGGAAGTCTTCATCCAGGTGGCATCTTCTATCTTCTTCCATCCGGAGTGGAGCGGGTCCATCTTGAAGCAGCCGACGCGGAGCCATCCTTCCTCACAGACGGACTAACGACGAATGAAGGTTCCTTTAAATGACGTGATCCAAGATGGCGTCCCTCGAATTCCGATTGGCTGATAGGATTCTATCAGCCAATCGGAATTAAGGTAGGAAAAATCCGATTGGCTGATTGAATCAGCCAATCAGATTCAAGTTCAATCGGATTGGCTGATCCAATCAGCCAATCAGATTGAGCTTGCATTTTATTGGCTGATCGGAACAGCCAATAGAATGCGAGCTCAATCTGATTGACTGCTCCAATCAGCCAATCGGATTGAACTTGAATCTGATTGGCTGATTCAATCAGCCAATCAGATTTTTCCTACCTTAATTCCAATTGGCTGATAGAATCCTATCAGCCAATCGGAATTCGATCATTTAAAGGAACCTTCATTCGTCGTTAGTCCATCGGTGAGGAAGGATGGCTCCGCGTTGGCTGCTTCAAGATGGACCCGCTCCGCTCCGGATGGAAGAAGATAGAAGATGCCGCCTGGATGAAGACTTCGGACCCTCTGGAGGACATCTTCTGGCCGGATAGGATGAAGACTTTGGACCCTCTGGAGGACCTCTTCTGGCTGGATAGGATGAAGACTTCGGACCCTCTTCTGGACGGATCGGTGATACCCGGCTCGGTGAAGACAAGGTAGGGAAATCTTCAGGGGCTTAGTGTTAGGTTTTTTAAGGGGGTTTGGGTTAGATTAGGGGTATGTGGGGTGGTGGGTTGTAATGTTGGGGGGTATTGTATGTTTTTTTTCAGGCAAAAGAGCTGATTTCTTTGGGGCATGCCCCGCAAAAGGCCCTTTTAAGGGCTGGTAAGGTAATAGAGCTGTTAACTTTTTATTTTAGAATAGGGTAGGGCAGTTTTTTTATTTTGGGGGGCTTTGTTATTTTTTTAGGGGGCTTAGAGTAGGTGTAATTAGTTTAAAATTCTTGTAATCTTTTTTTTTTTTGTAATTTAGTGTTTGTTTGTTTTTTGTAATTTAGTTTAGTTTATTTAATTGTAGGTAATTGTAGGTAATTGTAGTTAATTGATTTAATTTATTTATTGATAGTGTAGTGTTAGGTTTAATTGTAATTTAGGTTAGGATTTATTTTACAGGTAATTTTGTAATTATTTTAACTAGGTAGCTATTAAATAGTTAATAACTATTTAATAGCTATTGTACCTAGTTAAAATAAATACAAAGTTGTCTGTAAAATAAATATAAATCCTAAAATAGCTACAATATAATTATTATTTATATTGTAGCTATATTAGGGTTTATTTTACAGGTAAGTATTTATCTGTAAATAGGATTAATTTATTTAATAAGAAATAATTTATTTCGTTAGATTAAAATTATATTTAATTTAGGGGGGTGTTAGGGTTAGACTTAGCTTTAGGGGTTAATACATTTATTAGAGTAGCGGCGAGGTCCGGTCGGCAGATTAGGGGTTAATACTTGAAGTTAGGTGTCGGCGATGTTAGGGAGGGCAGATTAGGGGTTAATACTATTTATTATAGGGTTTGCGAGGCGGGAGTGAGGCGGTTTAGGGGTTAATACATTTATTATAGTGGCGGCGAGGTCCGGTCGGCAGATTAGGGGTTAATAAGTGTAGGTAAGGTAGCAGCAACATTGGGGGGGCAGATTAGGGGTTAAAAAATATAATATAGGGGTCGGCGGTGTTAGGGGCAGCAGATTAGGGGTACATAAGTATAATGTAGGTGGCGGCGGTGTACGGAGCGGCAGATTAGGGGTTAATAATAATATGCAGGGGTCAGCAATAGCGGGGGCGGCAGATTAGGGGTTAATAAGTGTAAGGTTAGGGGTGTTTGTTAGGGTGTTAGGTGCAGACTTAGGAAGTGTTTCCCCTTAGGAAACAATGGGGCTGCGATAGGAGCTGAATGCTGCTTTTTTGCAGGTGTTAGGTTTTTTTGCAGCTCAAACTGCCCCATTGTTTCCTATGGGGGAATCGAGCATGAGCACGTTTTTCAAGCTGGCCGCTACCGTAAGCACCGCTGGTATTTAGATTTGAAGTGGCGGTAAATTATGCTCTACGCTCCCTTTTTGGAGCCTAACGCAGCCCTTCAGAGAACTCTAAATACCAGCGTTATTTAAAAGGTGCGGGGGGGGAAAAACACGCGTAGCTAATGCACCCCTTTGGCCGCAACACTCTAAATCTAGCCGTAACACTGCTAAAAAAAATTAAGTCTAAAATTACAAAAAATAAAAAATACTAAATTGCAAAAAATAACAAACACTAAATTACAAAAAATAACAAACAAAATTATCCAAAATACAAACAAGTACACCTAATCTAATAGCCCTATAAAAATAAAAAGAGCCCCCCCAAAATAAAAAAACCCTAGCCTACAATAAACTAACAATAGCCCTTAAAAGGGCCTTTTGTAGGGCATTGCCCTAAAGAAATCAGCTCTTTTACCTGGAAAAAATACAAAGACCCCCCAACAGTAAAACTCACCACCCAATCAACCCCCCAAAACAAAAATAAAAAATCTTACAAAAACCTAAGCTACCAATTGCCCTGAAAAGGGCATTTGTATGGGCATTCAGCTCTTTTAAAAAAAGCCCAAACCCTAATCTAAAAAAAAAAAACACCCCAAAAAAAGTTAAAAAAAAACTAACACTAACCCTTGATAATCCACTTACAGTTTCTGAAGTCCGGACATCCAGGCAGCGTGAAGTCTTCATCCAGACGGCAAGGTCTTCATCCATCCAGGCAGCGTCTTCTATCTTCATCCAGGCGGCATCTTCTATCTTCATCCCGGCGGCATCTTCTATCTTCATCCTGGTGGCGCGGAGCAGGTCCATCCTTGAAGACATTCGGCATGGAGTGTCCTCTTCATACGGTCACCGCCGTACACTGAATCTTTAATGCAAGGGAGCCTTTTTATTGATTTGAATAGCCAATAGAATTTCAGTACCTCTCATCCTATTGACTGATTTGAATTTCAAAAATCAAATCAGCCAATAGGAATGCAAGGGACTCCATTTTGAAAAGGCTCCCTTGCATTAACTTTTTTTGGATGGTTTTTTTATAGATTAGAGTTTGGGCTTTTTTAAAACAGTTGAATGCCCTTTTAAGGGCAATGTAAAAGAGCTGAATGCCCTTTTAAGGGCAATACCCATACAAATGCCCTTTTCAGGGCAATGGGTAGCTTAGGTTTTTGTTTTTGTTCGAGTTAGGTTTTTTATTTTGGGGGGTTGGTTGGGTGGTGGGTTTTACTGTTGGGGGGTCTTTGCATTTTTTTACAGGTAAAAGAGCTGATTTATTTAGGGCAATGCCCCACAAAAGGCCCTTTTAAGGGCTATTGGTAGTTTATTGTAGGCTAGGGTTTTCTTTATTTTGGGGGGCTTTTTTATTTTTATAGGGCTATTAGATTAGGTGTAATTGTTTTTATTTTGGATAATTTTGTTTGTTATTTTTCGCAATTTTTTGTAATTTTAGACTTAATTTTTTTAGTAGTGTTTTTTTTAATGTGTAATTTAGTTTTTTTAATTGGTAGTTATTTTAATTTTAGTATAATAGTTATGTTAGGTTAATTGTTAGTTTAAACTTAGTTTTTTAAATTTCACAGGTAAGTTTTTATTTATTTTAAGATAGGGGTACTGTAATTTTAATTTAAAGTTAGGGGATTGTTAGGTTTAGGGGTTAATAGTTTAATTTCGTTTTTTGCGATGTGGGGGGCTGGCGGTTTAGGGGTTTATAGGTTTATTTAGTGGCGGTGATGTGGGAGGCCAGAGGTTTAGGGGTTAATAACTTTATTTAGTGGTGGCGATGTCACGGAGCGGCGGAATAGGGGTTAATAGCTTTATTATAGTGTCGGCGATGTTGGGGTGCAGGAGAATAGGGGTTAATAACTTTATTATAGTGGTGGCGATGTCGGGGAACGGTCAAATAGGGGTTAATAATTTTATTAGTGGCGGCGATGTCGGGAGCGACAGATTAGGGGTTAATACGTTTTAAATAGTGTTTGCGATGCGGGAGGGTGGTGGTTTAGGGGTTAATAGGTAGTTTATGAGTGTAAGTGTACTTTGTAACATTTTAGTTATGAGTTTTGTGAAACATTTTTGTTGCGCAAAACTCATAACTACTGGTCTCAGATAGCGGAACGGATCGTGTCGGTATAGGCTGGAACACTAACATTTTAGCTTCACCACACAACCTGTAATACCGGCGCTATGGACATTTTTTTGAGTGTGGAATAGACGTTGCATTACAGGCTAAAATGCTTGCGGTATAGAGTTAAAACCATAACGCACAACTCATAATCTAGGTGATTGTTTATTCTTTTTGAGTGTATGAAAAAATTCATCTTTACAAATAAAAAAAATGCCTTCTAAAGGTAAATATTGGAGAAGAAATATAAAAAATCAGTAGAAAATTCTCCCTCTTCAACTTTACACTCTGAGGACTCTATGGGGCCAATTTATCAAATGCCGGGCGGACATGATTTGCAGTTAAAACAAATGTAAATGTTTTAAAGCTACAGGTGAAAAGTTCACCTGTAACTAGTATCCTTACCTTAACGTGCTCTGGAAAGAGCGCTAACCCAATCCTCTTCTTGCCAGAGCATTAGCCCCACTAACAGCAGGCTTAAAGGGACATAATACTCATATGCTAAATCATCTGAAACTGATGCAGTATAACTGTAAAAAGCTGACAGGAAAAAGGAAGATATTTTACCTCACAATTCCTCAGCTCAGCAGAGTAAGTTCTGTGTAAAAAGTTATGATTCAGCTGCTGCCCAGCTGCAGGTAAAAAAAATTAAAATGAAGAAATGAACAGCAGCCAATCAGCATCAACAGTGCTGAGGTCATGAACTCTTTTACTGTGATCTCATGAGATTTCACTTAACTCTCATGAGATTTCATAGTAAACTTCCTTATAATGAATAGGGAAATAAGATGAGTGTGCATGAAAGTTCACTCCCTTAGTTGTCCCGGGACAGACATACTCATTTGCTGCTTAGAAGTCCTTTACAATGGGATGTGGCTACTGAGGAACTTTTGAGGTAAAATATCTTTCTTTTTTACATAGAGATGTTCAGGTGATATTTTCTAGTCAGCTTTTTACAGCTATGCTGCATCACCTTCAAGTGTTTCAAGATTTGGGGATCATGGCCCTTTAACGCTCTTGGTTCTCAGGAAGTGACAAAATGAATGCACATCCCTACAAGATAATAATATGCAGGATTAGACGTAACCAGGAACAGAGCTCTCAGGTAAATGATTAGAAGCTTACTGCGTTTCACGCCAGAATCAATTTAACCAAAATAAAAAGAGAAAATCTTAAAGGGGTAGTAAACACCAAAAATGTTATTGTTTAAAAAGATAGATAATCCCTTTATATACCATTCCCCAGTTTTGCATAACCAACACGGTTATATTAATATACTGTTTACCTCTGTAATTAACTTGTATCTAAGCTTCTGCAGACTGCCCCTTTGTCTCAGTTCTTTTGACAGACTGGGATTTCAGCCAATTAGTGCTGACTCTTAAATAACTTCACATGCATGAGCACAATGTTATTTATATGAAACACATGAATTGACACCCTCTAGCTGTGAAAAACTGTCAAATGCATTCAGATTTGAGGTGGCCTTCAAGGGCTTAGAAATTAGCATATTAGCCTACCTAAATTTAGCTTTAAACAAAAAATACCAAGAGAACAAAGCAAATTTGATGATAAAAGTAAATAGAAAGTTGTTTAACATTACATGCCCTATCTTAAAGGGACAGTCTAGTCAAAATTAAACTTTCATGATTCAGATAGGCCATGCAATTATAAACAACTTTCCAATTTACTTTTATCATTAAATTTGCTTTGTTCCCTGGGTGGTATTTTTGAAAAGCTAAACACAGGTAGGCTCAAACTGATTTCTAAATCGTTGAAAACCGCCTCTTAGCTCAGAGCATTTTGAAAGTTTTGAAAGTTTTCACTGCATGTCTGTCAAAAGCACTAAGATAAGGGGGCAGTCTGCAGAGGCTTCGATACAAGGTAATCACAAAGGTAAAACATATATTAATATAACTGTGTTGGTTATGCAAAACTGGGGAATGGGTAATAATGGGATTATCTATCTTTTAAAACAATAAAAAATTCTGGTGTACACGAAAGTGAAAATCTAACCAGATCCCTTCTCTCGACGAATGGTCTGCCTCAGTGGATGATTTACTGAAATTAGAGAGGCTACATTATTTCAAAACCAACCAACTGACGCTTCATGAAATGATGCTGGCGGCATGGAAGGATACCCCACTATGAGGTTTACCTAAATTCCTAAGTACCAGTTCTATGACACCCCCAGAAGTAAATTTTGGTTGAGGTTGCTGTTAACCGTGCGGTCCTCCCCACCCCCTCTTATAATTTTTTTTTCTCCCCCCCTTCCCCCTCCTAGAATGACACGTTCCCCTTTTCCCCTTTTCTTTTCCTTTCTTTTTCTGATCTATTTTCCTGTTTTCTCTACGTTTCTACTAGTGTGAATTTCTTAGTAGTTCAAATGTAAGTTAAAAATCATAATTGCCAAGCTTTATAATACCGAGGGAATGTTTTACTAAATGTGAACTTTTTGCAATTTTTCCCTCTCGGCTCTATTATTATTCGGAAGTACATTTTTAGAGACTTGCTCAAGTTTTGAATTTCAATTACAAGTCGCCAAGCCTTATTATGTTTATGTTCTATACTCTACTGTTTTATAATGTGATATATTTATACTGAGCGAAGTGATATGTCATGTGACTTTTTGTACACTTCTGACTTTATTTTTTTGCTAATAAAGCTGGTTTAAAAAAAAAAATTCTGGTGTAGACTGTCCCTTTAATCATGAAAGTTTAATTTAGACTTTACTATCCCTTTAAAATCCCCATAGACATCAATGCGGAATGAAAATCTCCGTAATGCAACCCCATTGATGTCTATGGGGAAAAAAGTTACGTTTAAACCTATCACCCTAACATAAACCCGAATCTAAACACCCCTAATCTGCTGCCCCCGGCATCGCCAGCACCAAAATAAAGTTATTAACCCCTAATCTGCCGCTCCCGACATCGCCGCCACTAATAAAAGTTATTAACCCCTATTCCGCCAATCCCCACCAATGCAGCTACTATAAAAAAATCTATTAACCCCTAAACCTCTGGCCTCCCACATCACCGCCACTAAATAAACCTATTAACCGCTAAACCGCCAGCCCCCACATCGCAAAAAACTAACGCCTAGATTTAGAGTTCTGCGTTAGCCGTCCAAACCAGAGTCAGTCATGAAAGGGTCTAACGCTTTTCCATACCGCAGATCCGCCTACGCCAATTGCGTATCCTATCTTTTCAATGGGATCTTTCTAACGCCGGTATTTAGAGTCTTGGCTGAAGTGAGCGTTAGAAATCTAACGACAAGACTCCAGCCGCAGAGAAAAGCCAGGAGTTAAGAGCTTTCTGGGCTAACGCCGGTTCATAAAGCTCTTAACTACTGTGCTCTAAAGTACACTAACACCCATAAACTACCTATGTACCCCTAAACCGAGGCCCCCCCACATCGCCGCCACTCTATTAATTTTTTTTAACCCCTAATCTGCCGACCGCACACCGCCGCCACCTACATTATCCCTATGTACCCCTAATCTGCTGCCCCTAACATCGCTGACCCCTACATAATATTTATTAACCCCTAATCTGCCCCCCCCAATGTCGCCGCTACCTACCTACAATTATTAACCCCTAATCTGCCGACCGGACTATAATAAATGTATTAACCCCTAATCCGCCTCACTCCCGCCTCACAAACCCTATAATAAATAGTATTAACCCCTAATCTGCCCTCCCTAACATCGCCGACACCTAACTTCAAGTATTAACCCCTAATCTGCCGACCGGACCTCGCCGCTACTCTAATAAATGTTTTAACCCCTAAAGCTAAGTCTAACCCTAACACTAACACACCCCTAAATTAAATATAATTTTATTCTAACGAAATAAAATAATTCTTATTAAATAAATTATTCCTATTTAAAGCTAAATACTAACCTGTAAAATAAACCCTAATATAGCTACAATATAAATAATAATTATATTGTAGCTATTTTAGGATTTATATTTATTTTACAGGCAACTTTGTATTTATTTTAACCAGGTACAATAGCTATTAAATAGTTAATATCTATTTAATAGTTACCTAGTTAAAATAATTACAAAATTACCTGTAAAATAAATCCTAACCTAAGTTACAATTAAACCTAACACTACACTATCAATAAATTAATTAAATAAACTATCTACAATTATCTACAATTAAATCAACTAAACTAAATTACAAAACCCCCCCCACTAAATTACAAAAAAAACAAACACTAAATTACAAAAAATAAAAAAAGATTACAAGAATTTTAAACTAATTACACCTACTCTAAGCCCCCTAAAAAATAACAAAGCCCCCCAAAATAAAAAATGCCCTACCCTATTCTAAAATAAAAAGAAAACAGCTCTTTTGCCTTACCAGCCCTTAAAAGGGCCTTTTGCGGGGCATGCCCCAAAGTAAACAGCTCTTTTGCCTGTAAAAAAAAACATACAATACCCCCCCCAACATTACAACCTACCACCCACATACCCCTAATTTAACCCAAACCCCCCTTAAATAAACCTAACACTAAGCCCCTGAAGATCTCCCTACCTTGTCTTCACCACGCCGGGTATCACAGATCCATCCAGAAGAGGGTCCAAAGTCTTCATCCTATCCGGGCAGAAGAGGACATCTGGACCGGCAGACATCTTCATCCAGGCGGCATCTTCTATCTTCTTCCATCCAGCGCGGAGCGGGACCATCTTCAAGCAGCCGACGCGGAGCCATCCTTCTTCACTGACGGACTAACGACGAATGAAGGTTACTTTAAGGGAGGTCATCCAAGATGGCATCCCTCGAATTCCGATTGGCTGATAGGATTCTATCAGCCAATCAGAATTAAGGTAGGAAAAATCTGATTGGCTGATTGAATCAGCCAATCAGATTCAAGTTCAATCCGAATGGCTGATCCAATCAGCCAATCAGATTGAGCTCGCATTCTATTGGCTAACGCACCCCTTTGGCCGCAGAACTCTAAATCTAGCCGTATATTAAGCTATTAACCCCTAACCTATCAAAAATAAAAACAATTACACCTAATCTAATAATAAGTTTAATATAGTGTTTGCAATGCGGGAGGGACTCGGTTTAGGGGTTAATAAGTAGTTTATGGGTGTTAGTGTACTTTGTAACATTTTAGTTATGAGTTTTATGAAACATTTTTGTTACACAAAATCCATAACTATTGGTCTCAGATGGCGGTAGGGATCATGTTGGTATAGGCTGTAACGCAAGCATTTTAGCCTCACCGCACAACCTGTAATACCGGCGCTATGGAAATCCAACTAAAAAAACGTCATTTTTTTGAGTGCGGGATTGACGTTTAATTACAGGTTAAAATGCTTGCGCTATAGCAATACCGACATGCAAAACTCGTAATCTAGCCGCAAGAGGGCTATTTCAGACAAGGATTTCAATCTAAAAGTTACAATTATTTATTATTTGTTATATTGAAGTGTGACACCTTTTAAAACAGAAAGAGTGCACCTATATTAGCCGATTGGATTCTGTTAGTCCCATTAATACAGTTATTTTTAGGAAAGTGACCGGTCACTATTTTGCATGTTTATACTGTGCAAATTTGTAATAAATTATTGTAATTTAGAGATTGAAATTCTTGCCTGAAAAAGCGCTCTTGCTTATTTGTGTAAACAGTTTTCTAGTGTCCCATCTTTGTTGTTAGAATAGAATTTCAAGTTAGAGCTAAAAGGATTGACAGTCCAGAGCTGAACCATGTTCCATTTTGTATTTGTAGTATAATATTTGGAGTAATGTTCAACAAAATAAATTAAAGGTATATGAAACCCAATTTTTTTTTTCATGATTCAGATAGAGCATGCAATTTTAAGCAACTTTCTTAAAATAATTTACTCCTATTATAAATTTTTCTTCGTGCTCTTGGTATCTTTATTTGAAAAACAGAAATATAAGCTTAGGAGCCAGCCCATTGTTGGATCAGCACCTGGGTAGTGCTTGCTGATTGGTGGATAAATGTAGCCACCAAGAAGGAAGTGCTACCCAGGGTGCTAAACAAAAAAAAATGATCTGGCTCCTAAGCTTACATTCCTGCTTTTTCAAATAAAGATACCAGGAGAATGAAGAAAAATTGACAAAAGGAGTAAATTAGAAAGTTGCTTAAAGGGACAGTTAAGTAAAAAAAAAACTTTCATGTTTCAAATAGGGCATGTAATTTTAAACAACTTTCCAAATTTAATTTTATCACCAATTTTGCTTTGTTCTCTTGCGGCTAGATTTGGAGTTTTGCGTTAGAAGGGGTGCGTTAGCTACGCATGCTTTTTTTTCCCCGCACCTTTTAAATACCGCTGGTATTTAGAGTTGTCAGAAGGGCTGCGTTAGGCTCCAAAAAGGGAGCGTAGAGCATAATTTACCGACACTGCAACTCTAAATACCAGCGGTGCTTACGGACGCGGCCAGCTTTAAAAACGTGCTCGTGCACGATTCCCCCATAGGAAACAATGGGGCAGTTTGAGCTGAAAAAAAACCTAACACCTGCAAAAAAGCAGCGTTCAGCTCCTAACGCAGCCCCATTGTTTCCTATGGGGGAACAGTTTCTAAGTCTGCACCTAAAACCCTAACATGTACCCCGAGTCTAAACACCCCTAGCCTTACACTTATTAACCCCTAATCTTCCGCCCCCGCTATCGCTGACCCCTGCATATTTTTTTTAACCCCTAATCTGCCGCTCCGTACACCGCCGCAACCTACATTATCCCTATGTACCCCTAATCTGCTGCCCCTAACACCGCCGACCCCTATATTATATTTATTAACCCCTAATCTGCCCCCCACAACGTCGCCACCAGCTACCTACAATAATTAACCCCTAATCTTCCGACCGGACCTCACTGCTACTATAATAAAGTTATTAACCCCTAATCCGCCTCACTCCCGCCTCAATAACCCTATAATAAATAGTATTAACCCCTAATCTGCCCTCCCTAACATCACCGACACCTAACTTCAAGTATTAACCCCTAATCTGCCGACCGGACCTCGCCACTACTCTATTAAATTTATTAACCCCTAAAGCTAAGTCTAACCCTAACACTAACACCCCCCTAAGTTAAATATAATTTTTATCTAACGAAATAAATTAACTCTTATTAAATTAATTAATCCTATTTAAAACTAAATACTTACCTGTAAAATAAACCCTAATATAGCTACAATATAACGAATAATTATATTGTAGCTATTTTAGGATTTATATTTATTTTACAGGCAACTTTGTAATTATTTTAACTAGGTACAATAGCTATTAAATAGTTAATAACTATTTAATAGCTACCTAGTTAAAATAATTACAAAATTACCTGTAAAATAAATCCTAACCTAAGTTACAATTAAACCTAACACTACACTATCAATAAATTAATTACATAAAATACCTATAAATAAATACAATTAAATAAACTAACAAAAGTAAAAAAAATAAAAAAAGAACTGTTACAAAAAATAAAAAAATAATTTACAAACATTAGAAAAATATTACAATTTTAAGCTAATTACACCTACTCTAAGCCCCCTAATAAAATAACAAAGCCCCCCAAAATAAAAAAATGCCCTACCCTATTCTAAAATAAAAATAGAAAAGCTCTTTTACCTTACCAGCCCTTAAAAGGGCCATTTGCGGGGCATGCCACAAAGAAAACAGCTCTTTTGCCTGTAAAAAAAAACATACAATACCCCCCCAACATTACAACCCACCACCCACATACCCCTAATCTAACCCAAACCCCCCTTAAATAAACCTAACACTAAGCCCCTGAAGATCATCCTACCTTATCTTCAGCACGCCGGGTATCACCGATCGGTCCAGGCTCCGAAGTTTTCATCCAAGCCCAAGCGGGGGCTGAAGATGTCCATCATCGGGATGAAGTCTTGATCCAAGCGGCGGCTGAAGAGGTCCATCATCGGGCAGAAGTCTTCATCCTATGCTGGCAGAAGAGGAGATCCGGACCGGTAGACATCTTCATCCAAGCGGCATCTTCTATCTTCTTCCATCCGACGACGAGCGGCTCCATCTTCAAGACCTCCAGCGCGGATCCATCCTCTTCTTCCGACGTCCTAACACAGAATGACGGTTCCTTTAAGGGACGTCATCCAAGATGGCGTCCCTCGAATTCCGATTGGCTGATAGGATTCTATCAGCCAATCGGAATTAAGGTAGGAAAATTCTGATTGGCTGATGAAATCAGCCAATCAGATTCAAGTTCAATCCGATTGGCTGATCCAATCAGCCAATCAGATTGAGCTCGCATTCTATTGGCTGTTTGGAACAGCCAATAGAATGCGAGCTCAATCTGATTGGCTGATTGGATCAGCCAATCGGATTGAACTTGAATCTGATTGGCTGATAGAATCCTATCAGCCAATTGGAATTCGAGGGACGCCATATTGGATGACGTCCCTTAAAGGAACCTTCATTCTGTGTTAGGACGTCGGAAGAAGAGGATGGATCCGCGCCAAAGGTCTTGAAGATGGAGCCGCTCGTCGTCGGATGGAAGAAGATAGAAGATGCTGCTTGGATGAAGATGTCTACCGGTCCGGATCTCCTCTTCTGCCCGCATAGGATGAAGACTTGTTTTTTTTTACAGGCAAAAGAGCTGTTTTCTTTGGGGCATTCCCTGCAAAAGGCCCTTTTAAGGGCTGGTAAGGTAAAAGAGCTTTTCTATTTTTATGTTAGAATAGGGTAGGGCATTTTTTTATTTTGGGGGGCTTTGTTATTTTATTAGGGGGCTTAGAGTAGGTGTAATTAGCTTAAAATTGTTTTAATATTTTTCTAATGTTTGTAAATTATTTTTTTATTTTTTGTAACTTAGTTCTTTTTTTATTTTTTGTACTTTAGTTAGTTTATTTAATTGTATTTATTTATAGGTATTTTATGTAATTAATTTATTGATAGTGTAGTGTTAGGTTTAATTGTAAATAATTGTAGGTATTTTATTTAATTAATTTATTGATAGTGTAGTGTTAGGTTTAATTGTAACTTAGGTTAGGATTTATTTTACAGGTAATTTTGTAATTATTTTAACTAGGTAGCTATTAAATAGTTATTAACTATTTAATAGCGATTGTACCTGGTTAAAATAATTACAAAGTTGCCTGTAAAATAAATATTAATCCTGATAACATCTGGCTATCCTTTACTACTCAGTTAAGACGCTGATCTATACAAGAGGTGCTGTGCACTAGAAGTCTCACACTTTTAATTATTTGGCACTGCTGTTGCGCCCATTGACACTGTCACTCAGGCAACGCGAATAGCCGTAACATCCAATACAGTCACTTATACTTTGCTCAGGCTGGACACTGACTTGCTGAAGCATCATCAAAGAGGGGAGGAAAGGTGAAGTGCGACAAAACTGAAAAGTTTTTTATACCTTCAATCAATACAGCTTGTGCCTCTTATTCCCAAATCTTATATCCTTTATTCTAAGGACTGGGGGACACCCACTGTTGTAACGAATAAACACCAATAACACTGCAAACGACTAGTGAAGATCTTGTATGAAGCTTGACCATTATTTTACACCTGTTCCTCACTCGTCGACAGGGAAAATGGCCTCTAGGGGCAAGCACGCAGAAAAGAAAAGACCGACGACAGACCAACCCATGGAACCCCCACCCTCCCCTAGGTCCTCTCAGGGGATCACTACAGATTCAGCTGCCCTGCTTCAAGAGCTTAAATCATTTTTCTTACCTAAAATGGAATCCCTCCAGGCAGGGGTTGACACCCTCACTAGTGAGGTGCGCCAATTTTCCACCAGGCTCACTCATGCTGAACAACGCATATCGGATGTGGAGGACAGACAGGCGTCCACTTCTACCGCAGTAAGACAACTTCAACGCCAAAACCAGGCACTTCAGGAGAAGGTTGATGACCTCGAAAACCGCAGTCGAAGGAACAACCTTAGGGTGGTGGGGGTCCCGGAAACGATAAAAAACAAGGATCTACTGGAATTCACTGCCTTGACCCTCCCTAAGCTGCTTAAGATGAATGCAGACCACTTGCCCCTGGACGTTGAAAGAGCACACCGTCTGGGTCCTGATAAAGGCTTGGAGACCCTTAACGCCCATCCGAGGCAAGTAATCTTCAAATGCCTTAATTACCAAGAAAAGCTTGCTCTGTTGAGAGCATATCGAGCCCACTCCGGGGATCTAGTTTTTGAAGGGAAACGGCTGCTACTTTTCCAGGACTTCTCTGCTGAAGTGACTAAATTGCGCAGGGACTTTGCCCCACTTTGCTCCCGTTTACATAAAGAAGGAAAACAAGCCATGTTGCTATACCCGGCAAAATTGAGACTACAAACACCTGCTGGGCCTAAATACTTTCGTACTCCACAGGAACTGCAGTCATATCTAGACAAAGATATTCAAGATGCAGCACGCTGACTACAGATACTTGAACACTATGCTCCTTTTCCTTTTTCCCCTCCTTCTTCTGTCTTTTCATGGAGAGACAGAGATATGGGGAACTTGTCTGTCCTGGAGGAACCATGGATACAGACCCTCTGATAACTGACAGGCTCCAATGGGCCCTGACCTGCTGTTTACCCCATCTAGCAATGAAGGAAAGAAAGACTTGTCATCTTTAGTCTTTTGTGTGGGGTGACCGAGATTATAAGTTATGGAAGGTTTTCAATTTTGCCTTTTACTGTTGTAGCCTACTATGTTGCATGTTATGCTATGTCACTGTGTGGTAAGGCAAGAGCTATTGTTCTATCTATTTTGTTGTCTTTGCAAGTATGTGTTGCTGTTTTAGGTTCAAGGAAAGGTTCATACTTGTCTTCTCGTTCAATGGCACCTGTGCCAGGAAAATATCTGCCTCTATACGCCTGTAGTGGTAGATACACATTATTACAGCTAGGCACACCTATATTGTCCATTTCACCCATACAGGTCCTTTTAGATCTTGACTTGACCGCTAGGGTTCTATACCACTTATTGCTATCCCCTTTCTACTTGCTTTTCCCCGACGTTATGGTGCACTGTTTTTCCAAATACCTGACCCTAGAGATAATAGACACACGACCTCCTCTATACACACACTACCTAGTTATTAACCAGAGCACTGGGAAGCGTGGGACACATTTCCATAGCCATATGAGGATTGACTCGCCTGACCGACCACATCTGCTACCTTTTACCTTTACTGTCCTCCACTATCATAGGTTACCCTTAGGAAGCCTTAAGCTGCCTCCCCCACGTAGCCCACACCCACCAGGGAACAACAGAAATCATCCGACTGTCTTGACACACAAGCTCAAACCTCCAAACCCCAGACTACCCTCATCACCACATATACCACTAGGTACCTGGTTGTACTTGATCGCTATGCACCTCTCCACTGCTTCAAATAAGTGCCTCAAAACATACTTGATAAAGGTTTCTTACTCACATAGGAGCATTATGCCGATGGGCACCAAGGGAGTGTCTTGTTTGGGTGGGGGTTTTTGGGAGATATTACCTTATGTTCCGTTAATACCAATGTTTTTATATCCTCAGCAGCAGCCACACCTCCACTCCAGGGAACCTTTGCCCCAACGACAGCCTGAGACTCGGCGGCTATGTGGACTGAACCTTGGGCCTCCTCTTCCTCCCCCTCCTAACCGTGAGTACAGCACCCTGGCACAGGCTACTAAGATTTTTGCTAAGTTGACCCCCCAATATGCAGAACATACCATGCATGTTCCCAAATCAGTAGTCCCCTTTTAAGAAAACCAAAACATGTTCAGGCCAATTTATCTTTCCCTGTCTATCTTATGGCGTTATGGTGTAACATAGTTTCATGGAATGTTGGAGGTATCACCTCTCCTGCTAAACGCAGTAAAATACTACATTTCTTAAATTCAATACATACTGATATAGCTCTTTTGCAAGAGACTCGCTTAACCCAGGAGGAACATGATAAACTCAAGATTAGATGGGTGGGACAGGTCATAAACACGCCCACAGAGGGTAGGAAGAGGGGGGTGGCTATCTTGGTCAGGAAGGGACTTAATTTAACTTTCAATGACACATACTTAGACACCAAAGGCCGCTACATACTTACTAACCTGTGTATGGCAACTAAGACGTACCTACTTTGTAATGTCTATGGCCCCAATGCTCTTTCACCCCAGTTCTGGCACCAGCTAAAACTTAAGCTAGCAAAGAGGAGTGGGCTCCCAATTATCATGGGGGGGGGATTTCAACATGACACAACTCATACCGATTGACAGATTCGTAGAACCCCCAGCCCTCCCGACCTTACGTGCTGTATCTCGCAGACAAAAAGCTGAAACAAAAATCACTAGGAGTCTTAGGGAGGCCTTGGGACTGGTAGACTTATGGAGGTTACGTAATCCTACAGAAAAAGACTATACTTGCATATCTAAAACACATCACACAATGTCGAGGATCGACTACTTTCTGACACATCCTGCTCTTACGCCACACATTCCCCATACTATGATATACCCTGTTACCATCTCAGACCACGCACCCATCAGACTGCTACTAGACCTGGCCCCCCCACATAGCTCACAGAGGACATGGAGATTTCCCTCTTATCTTTACAATAACGCTGATTTCCGTCAGCAGCTGAGCTCGTATTGGATAGACTATAGTTCAGACAATGCGCAGCATCAGAATAACCCAGACCTCTTCTGGCACACGTCAAAAGCTGTCTTGAGAGGGAGAATTACGGCCTATACGGCACACCATAGACTGAAGGCCAAAAAGATAACTGACCAGATGCTAACAAATCTCACAGAAGCATATAACTCTTACTTGTATCATCCCACGCGCCATACTAGACAGCTGATCTCAAACAAGAGAGGGACACACACATCCAGATGGTGGATAACACATATGCGGTACATAGGCAGGGAAAATTCTATAGGTATGGGAATAAGGCCGGAAAAACCATGGCCAATATGGTCAGAGTTGTCACGCCCAAATCCTTTATACCGGCATTGGCTACAAAGGGAGGACTTTGTACGGATACCCCTGCAATTATGCAGGAGTTTGTCTCCTTTTACTCTAACCTATACAATAGCCAAGAGATCTCAGAGCCAGACAAACGCTCGTTCTGGAGCAATATAACTGTCCCTACCCTAACGCCCGACCAGCTGTACTCCCTAAATGCCCCTATCCAGCAACAAGAAGTAATGAACACTATTAAGCGTATCAAACTTGGCAAAGCGGCAGGACCTGATGGCCTCCCCGCGGAATATTACAAAATTCTGTCTCCCGAAATAGCCCCTACATTGGCGACACTATTCTCTGAATACCTTTCAGGAGCATCAATCCCCGATTTTCGGATGCAAACATTTGCGTTATCCCCAAGCCCGATAGAGACCCTACTATACCCTCGTCCTACAGGCCGATCTCCTTATTAAATGGAGATTATAAATTGCTGACCAAGGTCTTGGCTGATAGATTGGCAGAGGTCTTACCTCTCCTGGTCCATCCGGACCAAACAGGGTTTGTTAAACATCGCTCATCAGTAGTCAACTTGAGAAAAACCCTTGCAGTTATTGACCACTACCACTGTGCCCAACGGTTCCCAATTGATACCCCATTGCCAGATGCATGCTTTCTCGCGGTAGACGCTGAGAAAGCGTTCGATAGAGTAGAATGGGACCACCTATACACCGCTCTGACGAAATTTGATGTCAAGGGCCAGTTCTTTGAGATAGTACAAAGACTATACAGTGCTCCATCGGCATCCATTGTCGTGAACAACAGTCTATCTCCCTCCTTCCAACTTAGAAGAGGAACTAGGCAGGGCTGCCCGCTGTCCCCACTCCTCTTCGACCTAGCCATCGAGCCCTTAGCCTGCTATATTAGGCAGCATTGTCCTGGCCTACAGGTTCACACACAAATTCTACATTTAGCTCTCTTTGCTGATGATTTGTTGCTCTACATAGGTGACCCAGCTCTAAATATACCTAAAGTGCTAGACATTATGTCACAGTTCGGTAGATTCACTGGTTATAAGATTAACATTGATAAATCAGAGGTGACTTGGCTCCAGAATAGCAAAAACAACTTGCTTGGGGACACAAATCTACGTATCACGACTGGCTCATTTAAATACTTAGGCATACTCCTGCATGTAGACCCCACACGTATATACCACCTTAACATCCCCAAGGCCATAGCTAATTCACAAGATCTTATTAAAAGCTGGAGGGGGCTCCCTCTTACTCTCCACGGTAGAATCCACCTACTTAAAATGATTATTCTGCCAAAGATTCTATACCCGTTGCAGATTCTTCCTCTATTACTTCATAACAGGGACACTCAAACCATCTCTTCTGCCTTTACTTCCTTTGTTTGGAATCAAAAGAAACATAGGATTAGTAAGTCTAAACTATCAATGTCATTAGATGCGGGAGGTCTCAAATTTCCGAACATCTTGTGGTATAACTGGGCAACGCTAGCTAAGTTAGTTCTGGGGTGGCTCACCAGATCCGACTACTTCACCCCTGCTGTAGAACTTGATATTATCACACCTCTCAATGTGGCTTACTTGCCACACGCTAAGCTGGCGTCCCTTCCCTCCCACATCTCTCAAAGCATACTATTTCGTGACCCATTAAGGGCATGGTGCAAGATGTGTAGATTTTGGAAAATAAACCAAAGGGGGTCCAAGTACTTACCTATACAAGGAAACCCTGAGTTTATCCCGGGTTACACTACCAGAGCATTCCAGGATTGGCAAAACTTGGGACTGACTTCCATTGCACAAATGCTAAACGCCTCCACACTCCAAGTCCACCCGTTTCAAAATTTGAGGGAGACCTATGGTATCCCATCCAACACTATGTTTGCCTACTTTCAGTGCAGACATTATGTTCAATCTCTCATCACATCTAGCCAAATCACGAACACAAACTCCAACATAGACAAACTATTCGACTTACACAACAGGGATCTCACTCCATCACCAACATTTATAATGCATTAGCAGCCCACCTAGAGCAATCGGTCCTACAGACAATCTATAACAAATGGCAAGAGACAAGAGGCATCATAATTACCCTACCAGACTTGACGGAAAGCTTTTCAAAAGTCCGTACGACCACTCTTTCTGCATACTCGAGAGAAGCCCACACCAAATTACTCCACCAGGCATACATTCTTCCAAAACTAAGAGCTAAAATGGTTCCGCAGGCGGTGGACAAATGTACCAAATGCTCCCTTGAATCTCCGGACCTTACACATCTTACCTGGGATTGTCCCAAACTCACCAAGCTGTGGGGCAAACTAAAGTTTTGGCTCCAGAAAGTGTTGACTGAGAGGGTTGACTTAACACCATCCAACATCATTTTTCTGCATGATTTTGAGGTTGCACCAGGGCGCCAGAAATTTCTTTACTCTGTGATACTCCTTACCAGGAGGTTAATCCTGCAATACTGGGTGTCCGACAGAGCTCCTCCATTTAAGAAATTACTACACACCATACATACACAGGTACTCTTAGAACAAGCAGATGTGCAGGGAGATCTAGAAAGGAGAATCAAAGCTTTTATTCGTAAATGGGAACCTTACCTTCTATATTTATCTCCACAAGTGAGAGATAGGATTTTGTATCCTTTCCGTAACTCCTTATATATGATGGAAGAAAATCTTCGTGGTAGATGGTGTCCAGCCCCTACTGTTGCTACATTATGATTGTATTACTTCCACCTCACTTCTAGTTCAGGAATCTGACACTATGTAGACCTTGTGAATCTTCCACATTTCCCTGTGTTGCCTGTGCTGGGGTGTGGGTCTCCCCCCCTCCCCTCCCCTTCCTTCACCAGTCACCCCTTCCCTGGAGTGGAGAACCTAGCTAGAGAACTTCTTCCACTCCACGTTTTGAGAAATGTTATATTATGTTAAATGTTTTTGTAGTTTTATTTGTTTAAAAATTAGAAAATGATGCTGAACTCTGTGACGACATGGACACTAAAAGACTTTTGGTGACGCTCTCCCGCACAAACTGCTTGAGAGACGGTCGCATCTTATGTACCTTATGTATTGTTTATTTTTTGCACATATCTTTCCGTGTTGTGATGGAACCAGCATATACAAAAATAAAGTTTTAAAAAAATAAATAAATATTAATCCTAAAATAGCTACAATATAATTATTCGTTATATTGTAGCTATATTAGGGTTTATTTTACAGGTAAGTATTTAGCTTTAAATAGGATTAATTAATTTAATAAGAGTTAATTTATTTTGTTAGATAAAAATTATATTTAACTTAGGGGGGTGTTAGTGTTAGGGTTAGACTTAGCTTTAGGGGTTAATAAATTTAATAGAGTAGCGGCGAGGTCCGGTCGGCAGATTAGGGGTTAATACTTAAAGTTAGGTGTCGGTCATGTTAGGGAGGGCAGATTAGGGGTTAATACTATTTATTATAGGGTTATTGAGGCGGGAGTGAAGCGGATTAGGGGTTAATAACTTTATTATAGTAGCGGTGAGGTCCGGTCGGAAGATTAGGGGTTAATTATTGTAGGTAGGTGGCGGCGACGTTGTGGGGGGCAGATTAGGGGTTAATAAATATAATATAGGGGTCGGCGGTGTTAGGGGCAGTAGATTAGGGGTACATAGGGATAATGTAGGTTGCGGCGGTGTGCAGTCGGCAGATTAGGGGTTAAAAAAATGTTAATAGAGTGGCGGCGATGTGGGGGGACCTCGGTTTAGGGGTACATAGGTAGTTTATGGGTGTTAGTGTACTTTAGAGCACAGTAGTTAAGAGCTTTATGAACCGGCTTTTCTCTGCGGCTGGAGTCTTGTCGTTAGATTTCTAACGCTCACTTCAGCCAAGACTCTAAATACCGTCGTTAGAAAGATCCCATTGAAAAGATAGGATACGCAAATGGCGTAGGGGGATCTGCGGTATGGAAAAGTCGCAGCTGGAAAGTGAGCGTTAGACCCTTTCCTGACTGACTCTAAATACCAGCAGGCGGCCAAAACCAGCGTTAGGAGCCTCTAACGCTGGTTTGGACGGCTAACGCAGAACTCTAGGCATTGGTATTCTTAGTTGAAAGCTAAACCTAGGAGGTTCATATGCTAATTTCTTAGACCTTAAAGCCGCCTTTAAATTAAATGCATTTTAATTGTTTTTCACCACTAGAGGGCATTAGTTCACGTGTTTCCTATAGTTAACATTGAGCTCATGCACATGAATTTACCATGGAGACAGTTCTGATTGGCTAAAATGCAAGTCTGTCAAATGAACTGAAATAAGGGAGCAGTCTGCTGAGGCTTAGATACAAGGAAATTACAGAGGTAAAACGTGTTATTATAACTGTGTTGGTTATGCAAAACTGGGGAATTGGTAATTAAGGGATTATCTATTTTTTAAAACAACAAAAATTCTGGTGTTGACTGTCCCTTTAAAATTGCATGTTCTATATCAATCATGAAAAAAAACATTTGGGTTTCATATCCCTTTAAATTAAGATTTCTTTGAGAGGAAATCATGAAAACAATCTATTCTATGTCTACTAACAAGGCCCCTGGCCAGGACAGCTTGCTGTTGGAGTTCTATCCAATATTAAAAAGTAAAGTAACTGAAATGTATTATCTATATATCTATACTTCTCCAAATGAGCGGATTTCTAATAGCTTTAAAGAAGCTTATTACGCTTATTTTCTAGCAAAATAAAGATCCTATGTTAAAGGACCATTAAACTTAAAGCGACACTGAACCCAAATTTTTTCTTTCGTGATTCAGATAGAGCATGACATTTTAAGCAACTTTCTAATTTACTCCTGTTATCAAATTTTCTTTATTCTCTTGGTATCTTTATTTGAAATGCAAGAATGTAAGTTTAGATGCCGGCCCATTTTTGGTGAACAACCTGGGTTGTCCTTGCTGATTGGTGGATAAATTCATCCACCAATAAAAAAGTGCTGTCTAGCGTTCTAAACCAAAAAAAGCTTAGATGCCTTATTTTCAAATAAAGATAGCAAGAGAACAAAGAAAAATTGATAATAGGAGTAAATTAGAAAGTTGCTTAAAATTGCATTCTGTATCTGAATTACGAAAGAAAAAAAATTGGGTTCAGTGTCCCTTTAACATTTCAAGAACACATAAAATGTTTCATTATTGCAATTGAAACATTATTGAAATATACATTCATTATTTATTTTGCAGCCTTTTGTTGTAAAATACATCTAAAAATGTGTCTGTTTCACTTTCTTCCAGGGAAGCTTTTGTTTGATTTTCCCTCCCTCCCTAAGGTTATATGGTGTCACATGCTTTTAAAAGGTGGATTATCCATTTTGCATCAACAATCATGATAGGCAAATCATTCTTTGCAATAGTAACCAAGTTGAATCAGTGCTAAACCACCATAAAGGCATACTAATGTCATGAACCAAGCCTCCAGACGAAAAAGAAAAAGAAAAGGTCTGGGAGGCATTCTGCTAAGAAGGGCTGTGTGGGGATTTGAACCTGTGGCTCTGTGGTTGCTATTTCTGTTTGCTTACATGTTGAGCCACAGCCAGTTCTAGCAATAACATGGATCTTAAAAGATCTGATAAATAACTATTTGCCTTACTTGTTATTACACCTGTGCAACACACAGGTGTTCTCAATTCTGGAATTAATCAGAACCAACCCTGTGAAAAACCTCCCTATTTAAGGATGGCTTTAGTCTGCATTTTTGTCTTCACATTGGATCTGTTTTGTCAAGTCAGAACCTGTTTCCTGTATTTCTTTGGAGAAAGATTTCCTTTGCACCTGTTTACAAGGTATTACCAGGAGAAAGCCTTTACCTTTAAACCTGTTACCAATCTACAAGTTTGTTTCCTGCTTTATGCAATTCCTGCACTTGGCCATTGCCAGGAGAAAGATTTCCTTTGCACCTGTTTACAAGGTATTACCAGGAGAAAGCCTTTACCTTTAAACCTGTTACCAATCTTCAAGTTTGTTTCCTGCCTTGTGCATTTCCTGCACTCAGCAATTTCAAGGAGAGAGACTTTACCTTTAAACCTGTTACCAGTTTGCAAGTTGTTTCCTGCATTGTGCAATTCCTGCACTCAGCAATTACAAGGAGAGAGACTTTACCTTTAAACCTGTTACCAGTTTGCAAGTTGTTTCCTGCCTTGTGCAATTCCTGGACTCAGCAATTACAAGGAGAAAGACTTTACCTTTAAACCTGCTACCTGTTTACAAGTTGTTTTCTGCCTTGTGCAAATCTTACATTTCAGTTATTACCAAGAGAAAGACTTTCCTTTTTGAATCTGCATCTCTGCTTACTTTGTTTGTTTATTTTCACTCCTGCTGTATGTGGTCTTAACATACCTGAGTAGCATATTTAAATATTCTGCAAGTATTTGCTTAAACAAAGTATTTTGTTGTTTAAATAAATTTGTTTTCATTTTCAATCAGTATGGCTTCTACTAATCTTCCTTTAAAGCAACTGTTCCAGACAGTGAGGCTCTCACATGATATCCTGAGACAGAACATGACAGAATGTGAAGACCCTAAAAGAGAGCCCTCTGGGATTATTGCTGTATTGGATTCAGTGTTAAAGTTTATTAAGGACATACTCATTAACTTTATGGAGCTGGTGGAAATGTTATCTCTCCCAACCGAAACCTTGTCTAAAGTTACCTCCCAAACAAGGAAAGGTTTTAAAGAACCCTTAACAGAAGAGGAGAAAATTCGGCGAAGACAACTTAACCTCTGTTTCTATTGTGGGGGACCTGGTCACCGCATCACAGGGTGTCCAGTAAGACCTCCTAGAGGATCAAGTCAAGATACAGCCAAGTTGAAAATGAACTCTGATGTTAAGGGAACAAATTATACTTCCACTAGCAAACTGTATGATACCCCTGGAGATGACCCAGCTATGGAGAATACATCTATTCTACAAACAACCGTTTCTAACACGCTTCAAGAAATGGTACCTGATTTGAAACAGATGGTCATTGGGAGTACAACTCCAACTACATCCATTACCCATACCACTTCGTCTGTTTCTGCATCAACCACATTGGGGAACTCTGCAAAAATACCTCCTGGAAATCCTGCACATTACCTTGTTTCTGCCCTGGCTGGAGATCCAGCTAACAAAAGTCACTCATCAGACATAAAAGTGACAAACCTTCCAGCTGAATCAGATTCTGCCAATTCTAAAGATCCACACCTCCTTGTACCACCTTCACCCAGCTACTCATTGACTGAGAAAGAATTGGATGAGATGGTTGAATTGGATATAAATGACACAGAAAATGAATTCCTGGACTCTGAAGGAGAGGTCATACCTTACCCGGAGGTACTCTACCCATCAGGCAAATATGACCCAGATAACGAATTCCTTGACTCTGAAGGAGAGGTCTTTTCCTACCCGGAGGTACCCTGCCCATCAGCCAGTCCATTGCAAGCTGCTGGGTATAATCAGGAACCTCCTAAATCAAAACTGTCTTGGTTTTTCAGCTCTTGTTATGCCTACAGGGATATCTTCTAAGGGTCCCCAATCTCAGGCAGCTGTTCCAAGCAAAGAATCCATTCCATCTGATTGTATTAGGGCTTCAAATGGAACACTTGTTCGTAAATCCCACCTTCAGATGTTTGAACAGGCTTTGAGCGCCCAGAGTGCGCTCTTTGGAGGGGGCATCTGTCATGAACCAAGCCTCCAGACGAAAAAGAAAAAGAAAAGGTCTGGGAGGCATTCTGCTAAGAAGAACTGTGTGGGGATTTGAACCTGTGGCTCTGTGGTTGCTATTTCTGTTTGCTTACATGTTGAGCCACAGCCAGTTCTAGCAATAGCATGGATCTTAAAAGATCTGATAAATAACTATTTGCCTTACTTGTTATTACACCTGTGCAACAAACAGGTGTTCTCAATTCTGGAATTAATCAGAACCAACCCTGTGCAAAACCTCCCTATTTAAGGATGGCTTTTAGTCTGCATTTTTGTCTTCACATTGGATCTGTTTTGTCAAGTCAGAACCTGTTTCCTGTATTTCTTTGGAGAAAGATTTCCTTTGCACCTGTTTACAAGGTATTACCAGGAGAAAGCCTTTACCTTTAAACCTGTTACCAATCTTCAAGTTTGTTTCATGCCTTGTGCATTTCCTGCACTCAGCAATTACAAGGAGAGAGACTTTACCTTTAAACCTGTTACCAGTTTGCAAGTTGTTTCCTGCATTGTGCAATTCCTGCACTCAGCAATTACAAGGAGAGAGACTTTACCTTTAAACCTGTTACCAGTTTGCAAGTTGTTTCCTGCCTTGTGCAATTCCTGGACTCAGCAATTACAAGGAGAAAGACTTTACCTTTAAACCTGCTACCTGTTTACAAGTTGTTTTCTGCCTTGTGCAAATCTTACATTTCAGTTATTACCAAGAGAAAGACTTTCCTTTTTGAATCTGCATCTCTGCTTACTTTGTTTGTTTATTTTCACTCCTGCTGTATGTGGTCTTAACATACCTGAGTAGCATATTTAAATATTCTGCAAGTATTTGCTTAAACAAAGTATTTTGTTGTTTAAATAAATTTGTTTTCATTTTCAATCAGTATGGCTTCTACTAATCTTCCTTTAAAGCAACTGTTCCAGACAATGAGGCTCTCACATGATATCCTGAGACAGAACATGACAACTAAATCCATTTTTTTCTTTCATGATTCATGTAGAGCATACAATTGTAAGCAACTTTCTAATTAACTCCTCCCTTCTCTTGCTTTCTTTATTTGAAAAAGCAGGAATCTAAGCTAAGGAGCCAGCCCATTTTTTTATTCAGAACCCTGGATAGCGCTTGCTGATTGTTGGCTACATTTAGGAAAGAACACTAAAGTGTGTTTCCTCTGTACACTAGGAATCAGTCTGAACATGCGACAAACACTAGGATTATCCAAAAGAATAGTTAGAAGACATTTCAGGTTCATGAGCCAGAAAATCACCAAAACAGTAGATTTCAGGACACTGGTTAGAGGCACAAACACAGGGGTTAACCACAATGTCAGGGCAGGGAGTGATCTAAGAAGCAGCCTTTTATAGTTATGATTATTAAGTAATTGCCTGCAGCTGGCAGGCAGTTGAAGCTAAAGATCCGGCCTGTGTAGGCAGTATGACTTTCACACTGAGCCAGAGCCCTCCAGTAGCTCAAGAGGGAAGGTAGAAGGCTGGAGGTCAAAGGATCAATTCCAGGTATGGGCATGACACTAGCTCATATGCACCAATTTCTCTTGTCAATATAGATCATAAGATTTTAACAAAGCTAATAGCAAATAGATTAAGAGATCCTTCCACATCTAATTGATCTGGACCAGACAAGCGTTGTTGATAGTAGAAGTCCAACAAAAAATATATGTAAAATATTGCAAGCAAAATATTTTTTTAACCATGAAGTGGGAAATCCTGTTTGAGGCCTTCCTTCTAACATTAGATGTGAAGAAGGCCTTCGACAGAGTAGAATGGAATTTCTTGATAGACACTCTGGATAAATTTAGGTTTGCAGGCCTATTTTTTTATTTGGTGAAGACTATATATTCTAGATCTACAGCCTATTTATTGATTAACTCCCCCACCTCTCCTCCAATTTTTAACTGCGGTACTAGACAAGGCTGCCCTCTATCACTTTTACTGTTTAATATGGCTTTAGAACCTTTAGCAGTTAAATTAAGACATCTATTGCATGGTCTACAGATGGGCTAAGAAAGAATAAAGACAGCCTTGTTTGCGGATGACATCTTATTATTTGTTCCCCAACCTCAGATATTTACTGAGAAGATTATTAGCTTGATTCAATCATATAGGGAAATTTCAGGGTAAAAACTAAATATAATTTGAAATCCTATGGTTAAGAAAAGATGGATTATCCATTTGTTGAGGAGGAGGACTTAAATTAATTGGGGTTAAAGGTCACTAGGGATCCAAGGAGATGATACAGTTTAAATTATGTAGGACTGATTCAAATATGTGGTGAAAGATATGAGATCCTGGACAAATTTCCCTAATTCGTAGATTCTGCCTCCTACCTCTATTATCCAAATCTTCTAATTTGGTTTGGAGGAAATTAATTTGTGATTCTTGTGCTTCCTTTTTTCTACTACCTTTGCTAGAGGTGATTCATCTATTCAAAGGCTACTGAACCCTTTGTACCATTCCGGTTCTTTGTACAATGCCTTTACAGCCATTACTTGCCACGAGTGCTGACAGGCCTTTATTGATATATGGGCTTTCCTTACTCGACTCTCAGGGCACGATCTCGATCCGTGATGCTGGAGCTCTTGTTTTTCTATATTTGCGAAGAGTACTTCAACTGTTTAATGGCAACTGATCCCTATGATCCGTTCCAGTTCCTTTCTTATGACTTTACAGCCGGTGCACGTCACATATGTTAACGAACCTGTACGTGTGTATGTGGTTTCCTTACCTAACTCCCAGGGCACGATCCTTCTCCATAGAGCTGAAGCTCTAGTTTTCAACTGTTATATATTTAATAACACACTTTTCATTTGCCTGGGTGCCTATTTGAGGTTTCTCACATCTTCTGAGGGATCACATTTTCATGGATCTGTTTTAATCTCCTGTAGTGCTTTGATGTGTACGGAGCATCAGTTATTTGCGGCCATTTCAGTGTATGGTCGGCTCCACCCCGAGATTCCCAATTTCATTGACAGAAAGAGTTTATCTGATCAAGATGTGTGTATTGCCTAAATGGGTGTATTGCCTAAATTAAAAAAAAATCTGAAGGCTTCTATATATAGCTGTTTCAAATTGCACATGCACAAATCAGCATGTGCAAATAGGAAAATGTATTTAAGAGTCGATCGCGATTGAACTTGTACATGCAATATGTGGGCTGAGATTGGCAGCCATTTTTAACTCCTAACAACGATAAATATTTAAATGTTTAATTTACTTTTTATAAACTTATAGATGTGGGACCATTTGCAGGTTGCTTCTATGGTATCAAAATTATGTATTGTGTCTAGACTGTGCCTTTAAGCAATCTTAAGCCCAGTCCTAGAGTGCCAATATACTTTATTATTTAACTTAGAATTGCACTGGTGGTCATTTACATGAAACAAAGGAATGAGTAGAAGTCGGAAATAGCTTTTTAAACTTGTTGTTGTGTATATGTAGATATACTGTACGTTTAGAAAGCTAGCTACTTTTGACGAGGGCTCATTCCAAATCTACCTGTCAGCACACTTTTCTGGGGAAGGTCAATTACAGATCTAGGCTGAATCAACATAAAATGGGATTTATTCAAAACAACTGGCATGACAAGGCAGTAGCTAGAGGTTGATTAAGGTCTGAGTCCCATGAAGTCTGTGTCAACGAAAGTAGCTAATGGGTATAATAGGTTAGTAAGGCCATTAGAAAAATATAGAGAGGTAAAAGACAACTTGTACAATAAGCAAACTATGACCAGGTATGAGATAGTCAACTTATTATTTTGCAGGGCACATATAGCAGTCAAGTTATAGCCAGGTAATTATTATGGGCAGAAGATGGCATGCATTGGTCTCCCTGCTACATTGCTGCCAGTTACCCTAGTGCTCAGCTGTTTGTAAATAGTGATGTCGCGAACCTAAAAATTTCGGTTCGCGAACGGCGGACTCGAACTTCCGCGACTGTTCGCGAACCGGTGAACCGGGCGAACCGCCATTGACTTCAATAGGCAGGCGAACTTTAAAACCAACAGGGACTCTTTCTGGCCACAATAGTGATGGAAAAGTTGTTTCAAGGGGACTAACACCTGGACTGTGGCATGCCGGAGGGGGATCCATGGCAAAACTCCCATGGAAAATTACATAGTTGATGCAGAGTCTGGTTTTAAGCCATAAAGGGCATAAATCACCTAACATTCCTAAATTGTTTGGAATAACGTGCTTTAAAACATCAGGTATGATGTTGTATCGATGATGTAGTGTAAGGGTTACGCCCGCTTCACAGTGACAGACCAAACTCCCCATTTAAAGGTACAGTCTACATCAGAATTTTTATTGTTTTAAAAGATAGATAATCCCTTTATTACCCATTTCCCAGTTTTGCATAACTAACACATTTATAATAATATACTTTTAACCTCTGTGATTATCTTGTATCTAAGCCTTTGCAAACTTCCCCTTTTTTCAGTTCTTTTGACAGACTTGCAGTCTAGCCAATCAGTGCCTGCTCCCAGATAACTTCTCGTGCACGAGCACAGTTTTATCTATATGAAATACGTGAACTAACACCCTCTAGTGGTGAAAAACTGTTAAAATGCAATCTGAAAGAGGTGGGCTTCAAGGTCTAAGAAATTAGCATATGAACCTCCTAGGTTAAGCTTTCAACTAAGAATACCAAGAGAACAAAGCAAAATTGGTGATAAAAGTAAATTGGAATTTTTTTTTAAATTACATGCTCTATCTGAATCCTGAAAGTTTATTTTGGCCTAGACTGTCCCTTTAACGCACCGCAAACAGTCCATTTGCACAACCGCAAACTCCCCATTTGCACAAGGCTGGATACCAAGCTAGCCATGTCCCGTTCCTTGTCCTCACTGATGTCATTGAAGGTCTCTTCCTCCACCCAGCCACGTACAACACCAAGGGTCCCGAAAGGTGACAACAAGCCCCCTGGGACAAATATGAGTGGTGGCACTAGTTGGCAAGTGGGCCTGGCACACACGCTGGCAGGCAGGCAACTGCAATTAGATTACACTAGCAGACTGATGTTTCACAGTCAAAAAAGTTTTTTTTTTAAAATATTTACACTACTGTTACAACAAATATGAGTGGTGGCACTAACTTGGCAAGTGGGCCTGGCACACACGCTGGCAGGCAGGCAACTGCAATTAGATTACACTAGCAGACTGATGTTTCACAGTCAAAAAAGTATTTTTTTTAAATATTTACACTACTGTTATAACAAATATGATTGGTGGCACTAGTTGGCAAGTGGGCCTGGCACACACGCTGGCAGGCAGGCAACTGCAATTAGATTACACTAGCAGACTGATATTTCACAGTCAAAAAAGTTTTTTTTTTAAATATTTACACTACTGTTACAACAAATATGAGTGGTGGCACTAACTTGGCAAGTGGGCCTGGCACACACGCTGGCAGGTAGGCAACTGCAATTAGATTACACTAGCAGACTGATGTTTCACAGTCAAAAAAGTTTTTGTTTTAAATATTTACACTACTGTTATAACAAATATGATTGGTGGCACTAGTTGGCAAGTGGGCCTGGCACACACACTGGCAGGCAGGCAACTGCAATTGGATTACACTAGCACACTGATGTTTCACAGTCAAAAAAGTTTTTTTTTGAAATATTTACACTACTGTTATAACAAATATGATTGGTGGCACTAGTTGGCAAGTGGGCCTGGCACACACGCTGGCAGGCAGGCAACTGCAATTAGATTACACTAGCAGACTGATGTTTCACAGTCAAAAAAGTTTTATTTAAATATTTACACTACTGTTACAACAAATATGAGTGGTGGCACTAACTTGGCAAGTGGGCCTGGCACATACGCTGGCAGGCAGGCAACTGCAATTAGACTACACTAGCAGACTGATGTTTCACAGTCAAAAAAGTTTTTGTTTTAAATATTTACACTACTGTTATAACAAATATGATTGGTGGCACTAGTTGGCAAGTGGGCCTGGCACACACGCTGGCAGGCAGGCAACTGCAATTAGATTACACTAGCAGACTGATGTTTCACAGTCAAAAAAGTTTTATTTAAATATTTACACTACTGTTACAACAAATATGAGTGGTGGCACTAACTTGGCAAGTGGGCCTGGCACATACGCTGGCAGGCAGGCAACTGCAATTAGACTACACTAGCAGACTGATGTTTCACAGTCAAAAAAGTTTTTGTTTTAAATATTTACACTACTGTTATAACAAATATGATTGGTGGCACTAGTTGGCAAGTGGGCCTGGCACACACGCTGGCAGGCAGGCAGGCAACTGCAATTAGATTACACTAGCAGACTGATGTTTCACAGTCAAAAATGTTTTTTTTTAAATAGTTACACTACTGTTACAACAAATGACTCTGAGTGGTGGCACTAGTTGGCAAGTGGGCCTGGCACACATGCTGGCAGGCAGGCAACTGCAATTAGATTACACTAGCAGACTGATGTTTCACAGTCAAAAATGTTTTTTTTTTACAAAATTTACACTACTGTTACAACAGATATGAGTGGTGGCACTTAGCAAGTGGGCCTGGCACACACGCTGGCAGGCAGGCAACTGCAATTAGATTACACTAGCAGACTGATGTTTCACAGTCAAAATTACACGGGCAAAAAAAAAAAAGATGTTCTAGCCCTAAAAAGGGCTTTTTGAGGTGCTGTCCTTACAGCAGAGATCAGATGAGTATTTCAGGACTGTAGTGGACACTGAATACACTAGCCTAGCTATGAATTTCCCTATAAAATCAGCAGCAGCTACACTATCCCTCCTCTCACTAAGAATGCAGGATCAGAATAAATCTAAAATGGCTGCTGTCCAGGAGCTGGGAGGGTCTGGGAGGGAGTGTCTGCTGCTGATTGGCTGAAATGTGTCTGCAGACTGTGAGATACAGGGTAAAAGTTTACTCAATAATGACGATTATGAGGCGGATCGAACATCGCATATGTTTGCCCGCTGCGGCGAACGCGAACAAGCTATGTTCGCCGGGAACTATTCGCCGGCGAACTATTCGCGACATCACTATTTGTAAATACTTATAGCATACAGTTGCCAAATCCTGCCAGCAGTATGGAAACACGCTTATATAAGGCTGAGCTACAACACCTCCCTTCCATGGAGGAAGGGAGCAATTATTCCTTACAATTGCTCAGGTGGCAAAGCTTCACAGATGGCTGTGCATTCAAATGCCAGCATGTAGGCCATTTGGCATCATATTTTGTAGGAGGCTTTTTGCCCCTTTTCTGCTTACAGTTCCTATTCGTGCCTGCAGTCCCAGGGTAGTAATGCAGTCTGCAATCTGTTTAACCATTTAATGGTCCCTTTTTTGTACCTCACCCATGGCCCCAATTTTATCAGGGGCCTACCTATACATTTAATTTCTCTAACTAATGCTTAACTGGCCAGCTAACCTGCAACCAATCAGGACTCACAAATAGAAATTGCAAATGCGAATACAAATCAAAACCATTTGTCTCACCAGTTTGTCTCTTTACAGGCAAAGTATACACTATGAAATATTCAAGATGAATTAATTTACTCGCAGAATATATGTAAAATCACACACGTTCTTTAACCATACACACCCACACATACTGAATAGTAGCCATATCTGCTGATCCCTGTTTGGAATTCTGAGAAAATACTTGCTCATTGTATTTCTGTATGTGAACATCCGTGGGTGGAAGTCAGCATGTTCCAATATCCATCCTCTCTTGCTCATTGCTTAATTTATATAACTCTTTCTATTACATGCCTTTCTCCTATAATGTTACAATGAAGGAAGTGGTGCCCCTCATATCCCTTTTCTTTTCTCATCACTTCCTGTTGTACATCCTTCTGCATGTGAACTCATAAGTCCATTTGTCCTGTATGCCATCTGTTTCACAAGGTGACACTATAGATGGCAACTCATGGGCAGGACCCTCTAATACTTTCAACTTTTTTTAAATTATACCATGGTGTGATGCACCTACAGAATGTTTATAGTGCTGTAGCAAATTTTGACTCTCTATAAATAAATAATAATAATACAAAATGACAGTAGTAGTATAAAGTGGATCAAATTAAATGTTTTTTTAAAAAGGAATCAAAGAATATTTTTTCATGAATTCTCTTTAACTTTGACACTAAGATATCTACAATCTATACACATACTAAAGACTATTGGATTGTCACTATACTGTATATTAGTGTTTCAAATAAGAGAAATCAGAATAAACTGTGAACTGAAAATATTTAAAGGAGTAGTAACTACCAATAAATTTCCATAATAAAAAAATGCATGATAAAAAGACAATGCAATCACACCCGATTATCTAAAGCTCTCTGGGCTGGTGAAATTATTAAAGAATGCTCAATAGTCCTATTTCCCTGGTGGAATGATCTAAAGCAACTTTTTATCGTGAAAAAAGGGTGTCTCGCTAAGGGGCGTATACTGCATTTTCGTATTAAAAAAGTGCACAATAAAATTTGGATTCATCATACAAAACAAATAATTTAACCATTCACACAAAAAAGCAGGGAAATTGTATTGTTAAGGTGCAGCAAAAATCATAACAAAATTCTTCACTAAAAATCATATTTTACCAAAAACATATGTAAACTACACAGGAATAAATCTTATTAAATATGCACGGGTAATTTTAGTACACTGGATGTGTTAAAAACACACAGAAATTCGTACTTATTAATACAAAATGCAAAGAGTAATTGTTTTTTTTCCGTAAAATGGGCTGAACATGGGCGACCCATGGGAGTATATGAAATTGTCTCTCTAATTGCAGCATAATTCCATAAAGAAATTCGCACTACAGATCTCACAAATTTTTCTTGCCAACTAAAAGGTGGAGAGCTTTCCTTAAAACACCATGAATACTTAATACCCTAATAGAAAAACACTTGATATGAAAATATAGGTGAATGTAAGAGGCTATACTCAGAAAGCAGTGTAATGCAATTTATATTGGCTGCAGGATTAAATTTTGAAAGTGCACCCCCTGCTACCTTCTAATTTTGCTCTATGGAGTGACAAGTCTCGCCACTCGCCATTCGCAGGGACTGCCCCCTTTTTTACGATTATCCACCAGAGCAGTCCCTGCAAAAGTTGGCAAGAAAAACTAGGTTTGATCTGGAGAGGTTTAGATCAACGAGCTGTCAGGGTACCTGTGAATAGTAGTAAATAAACTACATATGTATCAAATATATTTTTATATTTCAGGTCAGCTAATGTCTCCCTTGACATGAGTTGTGTGGGCTGTAGCCACAACAGACCAACCCCCCTTCTTCTTGGTTACACAGGAGAGAACAAAGAATTTAGACCTTTGTATAGATAAGAATAATGGGCCATTTCAAAGTAAATATTAGCATTATGGAGCCCTCAGATGTACATGCCCATATATGGGTTTCCTGCCCAAGATGGGTAATAAACTTACAGGCCCCCTGTAAAGGACAGTCGCTCAGTCTGAACTGATAATGAAATATACAAACATATTCAGAGGAGATAGCCCTTATCATCTAAGTGTTAAAGGGACACTCAATCAAAATTAAACTTTCATTATTCAGATAGAGCATGCCATTTTGAACAACTTTCCAATTTACTTCCATTAACTAAATGTGCACAGTCTTTTTATATTTAAACTTTTTGAGTCACCAGCTCCTACTGAGCATGTGCAAGAATAAGTGTGTATGCATTTGTTAATGGCTGATGGCTGTCACATGGTACGTGTATGCATTTGTGATTGGCTGATGGCTGTCATATGGTACAGGGGGAGTGGAAAAAGACATAACTTTTAAAATTATCAGAAACAAAATCTACTATTCATTTGAAGTTCAGACTAAGTGCTATTGCATTGTCTTTTTTTCTTGCATTTGTTATGCAAATCTACTGTGTTGACTGGTCCTTTAAGTAGCCCATACTGAGTTCAAACCTGGGGATGTCAGATGTTACATCACTGTGAAATAGTGAAGAAAGTCTTTTAAAACATTTTAACCATTTTAATTATAATTAAAATATTGGTTTTAAAAGAGAAGTTAGATATTCTATATTAACTGTATAATTCTCAAAGATTTAATTGATACTCAGACTGTATAAATTATATATATTTATATATATATATATATATATATATATATATATATATATACATGGGTCTGAGAAATGCATTTCAGGTTTGTAATAAATTAAATGAACAACTGTATAACCTTATTTTAAAGATGTATGAAACAAACAACATCTTCTTGATTTTTCCAGGAGTATAGTGGTACACTCAGCAAGAGATATACAGATTTGCAATATTTATATTAAGAGTTAAGATTTTAACACGTCTTAACCTATGTATTTTTGAAAACATAGAAATCTTAAGGATTTGAAGTTTGGACAAATTATATATATAGTTTTCAAACATTAAATATATGCCTCAGACTTTCCAAATAAATTGTATAAATGTATATTTGTGGATCTGAGTGAAAATGCATAGCAGTGGCATGTTAGATAAATATTTGCTGAATTTAATAAGTAGCTATACAGTCAATTCAAAATGTCCAATTTATTTCAAAATGAATAACCTATTCTTTTTATTTTTCAGGCATCTGACAAGTGCATGTGTAGTTGTCCCACAAATTGTGTCATACGTTTTGTGCACTCAGCAAGAGATATGTATGTTCCATATTCTGTATTTGTATTAATATGGGATAATGACCGAGTGTAGCTTTGGAGGCATCTTCTAAAATATGGTGGGAAGAGTATTATGTTTAGTATTAAAATGCCCAGATTAAATATTATTAAGTGATCCTATACAAATTGGACATAATAGTTTGCTGATGCAAGAAATAGTGAATATACTAAATATACATTTTAAAAATATATAAGAATCAATAATAAGCTGTTAGCAGTGTTGAAAATGAAAATGTTTGTCTTTGTCTGCTGCCCCCAATGTCCTAAATCCAGTATTACAACCAAAAAATATTTGGCTGTTAAAAATGGCATTTCCCAGTAGCCAATCAGAGAAAAGTGGGTATCCAAATCTACCAAATGATTAAGAAATGGGGAGGAGTTTGGTCAGACAAAAACTCTTTGCACACAGAGAATGGGCTCTTGGCTGAAAAATTTCCTTGGTGATTGCTGCAATCCTGCTTGCTGCCATATTTGCTTACAGAGAGACCAGAGTGTGCGAACACAGTTTTCTGTAAGACAAATTCGTTGGGACTCTCTTTGTGGATAAGAGACTATCAGGATTCTCTTCCAATTGTGCATAATTCTCCTAAAGATATGACGATAGACATATTTGAATATTATTTACAAAAACAACCCAATGGCACCACTAATACAGTAAGAGAGAACTGGATGTAACAATCAATTAATAACTCTAATGGGTGCTGGTATGCACCATTAGAGTTGGTTATGTGTTATATCACCCTAGGTGCTGTGTACTGATTACAATTTACTGGAAAGCAGTATAGGAACACAAAAAGGTGTATACTTAGGAAGCACTCAATTTCCCTCAAGGTTGACTAGATCTGGTGAGCAACAAGTTGCAGATTCTCAAGGAAAAGAAATATATTAAAAAAATAACTTTTATTAAGGCTTATTAAAATAATGGACAACAATTTTAAAAACCCAGGAATGTCTTCTAGAATTCTCTGAGAAAGCCGAGTCAGTCAGCGAAACATGTCAGGGAGGTTGGGAAGTTAATGGGCTCTCACTTCTCACTTTTTAATGTTAACAGGAATCTAGCCTAAAAGAAACTTTATTCAAATCGCCTACATATTCGAGTTCAAGGGCATTCATTTTCAGCCTAATAACTTTAATAGTAAACGCTGATTTTAGGTGGTTTATTTATTTTGTGAATGGAAATAAGGGGCAAATGGTAGAACCATTATTGCTACTATTTAATTTAACTTAAACAGTCAATGGGTAAATTAATGTGTGCAGAGGACAGGCATTCATGTCCTCTCATAGCTTAATGTATGCTTAGTATTCAAATATCGTAAGCTAACGAGTAAGGTCATTTAAAAAAAATCCGTACTGTCTTATGGTTGTAAATCCTCTGAGAGTGTTTAAATTTCAGAAAACACACATAGTCTCACTGTTGCAAAAATACGGGTTGTATTAACGGATAAGGTAAATAACGCTATAGGCACTACTTAATTAAACTGTGTAGAAAACGCCACCATGTTTGATGGTTACTAACTATAACAACTATACAGATTTACTATAGCCAGCGTTACTGGCTATAATACTATATCTATTAATGTCATTGGGGTATACTCATTACAGAGGTTAAATATTAGCAGGGAAGACAACACCATGATTGGTAAATAGATGTACACTAATCACAACACCAATAAAGATTTAATATATGAGATATGGTGCCTTGAGTAACACAGCTCTGACATACTTTATATATGGCATGATAGCAACAAACATATATATATATATATATATATATATATATATATATATATATATATATATATATATATATATATTAAATCCTGGCATAATATTAAGTCATGAATATAGATAATGCAGCCCATTATGTACAAGAATCACCAGTTAACTAATAACCTATATTTTAGATGGTTTCCACTCCAGTTATTAAACATAATTTATGGGATTAAGGAAAAACATTGCATATTGTGTTTCAAGACAGTGGGATTATTCAACTAAGTTTGGCTTTTTGTTAACCAAACTGTTTACTTTGGAAATTATATTAAAAATCTATATTGTGACACATTCAACATTATAATTATTACAACTATTCCAACATCATCCTAATATAAAAATGCTTATTAAGGATCTAACAAATTAATCCTTAAAGATAAGGATACTATTATATACTTACTACATGCACTAACAATAATAAGGTATAATAACCACCCATAGACTTTAACCCTTTAAATAGTAACTAACACTGCTTGGTCCCTAACCTATTTATGACATTTGGAGAACTATATAGTGATTTATATAATTTCAGACTATGGATTGACATCGACATCCTAGGTCATTTATATTATAAATACTGATATGTCTCTACACAATAGTAGGAACCTGAGCCTAGTGAATCCTAGTATACTGATTCTCCAGTCCAATTTTGTCTCAACAGTCTCACACTCTTTAGGTCTAGAAGACATTCCTGGGTTTTTAAAATTGTTGTCCATTATTTTAATAAGCCTTAAAAAAAAGTTATTTTTTTAATATATTTCTTTACCTTGAGAACTTGCAACTTGTTGCTCACCAGATCTAGTCAACCTTGAGGGAATTTGAGTGCTTCCTAAGTGTACACCTTTTTGCGGTCCTGTACTGCTTTCCAGTAAATATTTGGATATTAGCTGAACTGTCAAACTGGTGAACTGGTAAAGTATAAGCAATTGTTAAATGTATATAATATTTAAATCAAAGATATTCTAAAACGTTAGTTAGATTGTATTTAGTATAAATGGTATTAAATATTAATGTTTAGAAAGAATTTTGTATTTTAATATCATAAATTAGTTACAGTTATTGCTATATATATATATATATATATATATATATATATATATATATATATATTTCAGAATTTGCCTTATTGTAGCTTAATAAGAGGTTATTTCAGCTCAGATAAATTGGCATATCAATTGGCTGTTAAAGTATTTTGTTATATGGTTAAATTAAGCAGAGTAAGTTTGTAATCCATTTTGGGCATTGAATTAGAGTTATTGGCTAATCATAGAAGATTCTGGTATTTTATTGTGATATTTGAATGTGATTCATTGTAAGTAAAGTTCATTTTAGAGATATATTTTTGGATTACTTTATAAAGAATATTATAACAGCATAAGCATGTATAGTTGATTCATAATCTATTCTAGTCTCTACTTAAATATGATTCAATGTGTTTATAAATGTAACTATTCTCAAGAATTTAGGAATAAATATTAATTTCAATTGTTTCATATATACATTTTAATTGGAGGTTATTTTAAAGAATACTAATACAAAAATTATATTTATAACCCTGGTATATACTGATATATTATCTGGAGGCAGTGCTAGAAGAATATTATCTTTATCATATTGATATAACATATTTGTTGTAAATAGAGATTATTAATATATATATATATATATATATATATATATATATTTTTATTATTAATATTTCAAAATTACTATTAATATTTCAAAAATATTTTTTTTCTCTCTTGTTGGTCAAAATAGTATTGGCGTTTTAATTTAACCAAATACTAAGGCAAAATAATAATGTCTGTTACTAGAAGTGAATCAAATGAATCTATACTCAGTGTTGAAATTTGTTCCCCAAATTTATCCCTCACTCAGGACGATGTCCTTAAGATGGACATTATAGGTCACATTAAAAAGGGGTGTAATCTTGCAGGTGATTTAAATGATTATATGGATATGCTTACAATTAAGGCTAAAAATATTGCTATTGATGATGGAAGGTGGAATGAAAAAAGTGAATTGTTCCAAAAATTAAAAACGTGATAAAAATAAAAAATCTCAAATCCTGGCCCCTTGTAATATGCATTTTTGACAAAATGCCCACACTCCTTATAGAAAAGGAATTGCAAATACAGGGGCTAGAAGATGATATTCACTTATCACGCAAGTGCGAAGAGAGTTTAGAAATAGCCGAAAATGAAATTGTTACATTTAAATGAGACATGGCCGCCTTAGAAGAGCATAACCAAGATTTAGTAGCCCAAATAGGTAATTTAAAAAGACAATCTTGCCATAATGAAACCCCCTCTATTAGCAATGAGGATAATGCAGGTATTTTAGAAACCCTAAAAGGACTTATGAGAAGTGAATTACAGAACTTTAGGGAAGAATTTAAACACAGGTCACTGATTGGCTCAGAGATAAGCTTCCCACATAGACAGTCACCTCATGTTATAAATTCAGAGAACTGCTACACTTTACAGGGGGAGGGTAGTTCTAGTAGTGAGTCAGAGGGCGGAGCCAGCTACCCAAATAGCCCCCATAATGCTAATATGCGTAAGGAATCTCCCCACAGTAGAAGAGCAGATAAAGAATGCTCCAACCCTAACAAGAAGGTCCCTAGGAAGATCCAAGATGCATCTAATAAGGTATATGATACCCCTAAAATAATTACTTTCTTAAATGGTGCAGTACATACATTTTCCAAAAAGGGAACCACTTCTATAATTGACCACTTAGAAACTTATGAGAATGCTTCATCCATAATGAATGTTAATAGTGAACAATCAAAAATTATATTTGAAAGTGAACATCACAAATTCTTTGCTTCACTAAAGGATATGAATGTTCATTCCTGGAGTGAAACAAAGCATCAGTGCAAAAACGAATTTGGGAAATATCGCACCAACACTGCAGTGAAAATAGCTGTATACTGTTTAAAATGTGGTGCAAATCAAAGCCTTATAGAATTCCTTTCTGTACTAAAATGTGCATACAGTATGGCCGAAGATTACCCCAAATTTGAGAGCTCAGAATTTGTGAATTTATTTTTTGAAGCTCTGCCCTCACACATCAAAATGAATCTGGCTAGAGATTTTGATGAGAACTGCTCATTGGACTGGCTGATCAAAGAGAGTGCAAAGTTATACTCCATTCAGCAGTCCGGTAAACAAGGGGTTAAAAGGGAACCAAGGCCCAGCCCCAAAATTGTGGCAGAAACTAGGGTGTCACCTAGTCCCCTAAAAAGAAAACGTATGTGGAAGTGGCCTGAGAAACAGGCCTGCAAGAAAAGGAAAGTGTGGAGTGATACGTAGATAGGACTCAACTAGCTTCCCCAAATCTGATATGCTCCCAATATCAGATGTATAGAAATGTGCAAGTAGTGATGGGTGTGGGGAGCGCTCTAAAAGAGCTGTGAGTATAAACTATGATTTGAAGTGTGTATACACTGTGATAGAATGTGTATGGATTTACCAAATATAATTTCTTTGAATAAATATAATTACTTTGAATCATAAATTTTGTGTGGTTCTGGTGTTATGTAGTGTCTCTCCAAAAAATGTGAACAAATAAACAAATAAAAACAAAACGTTGATTCTTAAAATTCTTCAAGGACAATTTTATAAAATCCTTCTATTTATTCAAAATGTGTATGCTCGGTGTATTATCACTGTACCTTTAAATAAATTGATGTGCCTCTAAATAAAATTGATACACAAATTGTGCTTCAAAATAGATAGACAAACAAATCGTTATGAATTTGAAACGTGATGAATTTAAAACGTGATGAATTTAAATGAATAAACAAACAAATCGTGATGAAAAAAATGACTTAACTTCTAGATGAATAAACAAACAAATCGTGATAAATTTAAAAAACTTTACTAAGATAAAAAACAGTATAAGATCGTTTCAATCGTATTTTATGGTTATACGATCGTTTCAATCGTATTTTATGGTTATACCATACAATGAATCTGTTTAGAGCATGTGGGGGTACATCTTTATCGTAAAACAATGCTAAAAGTTCGGATTTTTAATCCTTATGGTGGAAGTTCGGATTTGTAATCCTTATGGTTTTCTTAAGTTGTGGCCACAACCAATTTTAAAACAGTTAAAATCCAAATGTAGTACTGTGCTGTTGTTAATTTTGCAGTTTATTCTCCCCCTAACCGGACCTCTGATATTCCTTACCTCCGTGTTTTCTTTGTATTACCTTGGGTTCTGGGAAGAGTGCTTTTTGTAAGTAGGTCGAGTTCTCCAAGCGGCTTTGCCGCTGTTTGAATTTCCTCCGCAACTACTTCCTACCCTGATGTGCGTGTGACGTTGACGTTGTACACGGAGGACCAATCAGGCAACCGGATCGTGGGGGGAGTGTTTCTTGTACTGGAGCCAATCTTTCCACACTCGATGTCAGGTTTCGCTTGGGGAGAATAAACTGCAAAATTAACAACAGCACAGTACTACATTTGGATTTTAACTGTTTTAAAATTGGTTGTGGCCACAACTTAAGAAAACCATAAGGATTACAAATCCGAACTTCCACCATAAGGATTAAAAATCCGAACTTTTAGCATTGTTTTACGATAAAGATGTACCCCCACATGCTCTAAACAGATTCATTGTATGGTATAACCATAAAATACGATTGAAACGATCGTATAACCATAAAATACGATTGAAACGATCTTATACTGTTTTTTATCTTAGTAAAGTTTTTTAAATTTATCACGATTTGTTTGTTTATTCATCTAGAAGTTAAGTCATTTTTTTCATCACGATTTGTTTGTTTATTCATTTAAATTCATCACGTTTTAAATTCATCACGTTTCAAATTCATAACGATTTGTTTGTCTATCTATTTTGAAGCACAATTTGTGTATCAATTTTATTTAGAGGCACATCAATTTATTTAAAGGTACAGTGATAATACACCGAGCATACACATTTTGAATAAATAGAAGGATTTTATAAAATTGTCCTTGAAGAATTTTAAGAATCAACGTTTTGTTTTTATTTGTTTATTTGTTCACATTTTTTGGAGAGACACTACATAACACCAGAACCACACAAAATTTATGATTCAAAGTAATTATATTTATTCAAAGAAATTATATTTGGTAAATCCATACACATTCTATCACAGTGTATACACACTTCAAATCATAGTTTATACTCACAGCTCTTTTAGAGCGCTCCCCACACCCATCACTACTGAGAAACAGGCCTCCCCACAAAGTTTTAACTCTGCCCCTCCCCCATCAAGGGCCGAGGCGCAGAGAGAATGTACTCAAAATGGGGGGCATACCCAGATAAATAATTATCCCCAAAGAGATGAACACCCACAAGGTAATTGGTACCCCGGTAAAAATAAATACCAAAAGTGGCGAAAATACTCTCAGGGTAACCAGACACCCCAAGTAAATAGTGCTCCCCAAGACATTAATGCTATTGTTTCTACGTCAAAATAGAAACAATAGCTATGATTCTGAGGGATGCCAAGGATCCAGGAATCAATACCCTGGGATATCAATAAATCGGTCCATGGGTAAAAAGAGCTTGTATAGTCAAGTGGGCCAACTTAGTACACAGTTAAGTCAATTATGTACACTATTTACTAATATAAATCAAGCTTTGAGGGCTCAGCACCCTAATAATCCTTTTTTAGGGGTACAACCAGTGGCCAGCAGTGGTATTACCTGAGAAAGAGGGGAAAGATATACCAAATTAAATGATAAATGTCAACGATGGTACTAATCATGTTCTCTCCTTGCAGCCCAGAAATGGATGATTTAGCTGTGATGAGGAGCAACCTCAGCCTGGAAGCTCTAACAAACCTCTTCCTTTGCAGTTTTCTCCTGACCTTATTCCCACAGATGCAGTACACAGGACCCCTGTCGACCCTATTACAGAGGAAAAGACTGGTAAGAATGAAAATTCTTCTGCATTAGGCAACGTGGCGGATTCTGGTAACTTGTGGCGAAGCCCACAGATGTGTAATCATGCAAATTTTATGTGTGAAATGGAAGAAACTGAAGGGAAATATTATGTATTAGCTGAGCTCCAGGATTCAGTTGCTAACTCTATCATGGAATTAATTGATACTGGATCTCAGGCAACTATTTTATCCCACAGGTACTACACACAGCTAAATGAGATAACAACCCACAAACCTAAAATAAAATAATTTAATGGTTCACTAATAGGTGTTGGGGGTGACTCTCTCAAAGTCTATGGTATAGCATGGTTAAAGCTAAAACTAGGGAACGGGGTAATAAGGCACCCTGTCATTATAGTGGATCTGCCAACTGACGTTTGATAATTGGTAGTGATCTCCTGAAAAGGTTAAACACCATCATTAATTGCATAAATAATGTAATTTGGTCACAAGTAAAAAGGCCTATTAATTATGAGCGGTCCGGTATATCTCGCACCAGACATAACTGTCACGTGAAGGAAGAGAAGCCAGATGCTGTGGAGATTCATTTCAGGAATGACTCTGTACCTGAAATCACTATCATACAAATAGATGATCAGACTCCCTTAAGTTGCTCTGATGGTAATACTTTTAAAATTTTTCCTGGAAAGATAGCAAATATATCCTTAAACGGCGATGTATTACCCTTATATCTCCACAAGGGGGACCCTAAATTCCCTTTATCATTCACAATTGCTCGCAGAAATTGAGAAAGTTAAAGATGATCTATTTATCCCTATGCAAGTGCATTACCTTGGGAAAACCAAGTATGCCAAATTGAGCTTAAAATAGGAAGCTAGCTATATAGGCGAAGGCTTATTAGCGCAGATAAGTGAACCAAAAGTGATTAAGTATCTTTCTTCCGAAGATCTCTTGGTCCATGACCTGGATGACAAGTGTGAAAGCTATAACATCACAGCTAAATGTTTTTTTTTTTAATTCAACTGTTTTTATTCAATTTTTCAAGATAAACAAGAGTACAGACAGTAGATGTGAGTTTGCAAACTATTTCGAAGTGTTACAGAATGATATCCGTGACACTTAATCACTACAGGTGAATATCCAACGTAAATGTTGAGCATTTCAAAATAATGGATCACAATTTACCTCATCTACATACATACAGTACACAGCTAAATGTTTATTAACTATCTCCATAGGTAATAAATCTGAGAAGCACCTGATTTTAGTTTTAAATACTCCCCATAATCAAATATATATTGGCAACGATCTCTTACATAGATATGCCATACAATTAGATTTGATCAACCTTTGCCTCTGAAGCAGGTTAAAGGGGGACCCTGAAGTATTTCAGGATGAAAACGCAGCCCTGAAATCAAACCAGCAAATACCATATGCTGTGAATATGCAGGTGTCTAACGATGTTGTAATTCCTGCTGGGGCTGATAAATTTATCTTATCCTTACAGGTAAAAAGAGGTCAGAAATTAAAAACTTCTGAAACACTAATTTGCCTCTCCCATAGAATGCAAAATCTGGGTATAACAATGACCCATAGTCCTATGGTAAATATTGGAACTACCATAGGATATGTTCTAGAATCCAGTTACTTTTGGATTCCAGAATAATGTAATTGGGCTAATACCTGAAAGATACTTAACTGAAGAACAATTAATAGAACAATCCTTTGCATCTATGCCAGAGGGACTATTTACAATTCAGTCTATTTATCCCTTCAGCTCAGAGGAAGGCATCTTTAAAATTGAAGAAGCCTCCCTAGTATTTGATCAGCCGATCAAAGAGCAAGAATACCCCAGTACCCAGAATCATGGGGGCAATGTAACTTATAATCAATGGAATCTCACTTCTAGGTTGGAAGAAACCTATGAGATAGGACAGCCTGCAATCTTTCCAGGATTTCAGCAAATAGTCAAAGAGAAAATCTCCTTAGCTAATGGCTGTTCCAGTGATGATGAACGCCAACAGCTACGAGAACTCCTGATGGAGTACATGGATATTTTTGCTAGGGATTCTTATGACTGTGGGACTACAGACTTGCACATTGCAAGGATCCAAAAAGATCCCAATGCACCACCTGTCTTTGTTAAACAATACAGACTACCTTTAGCCTCATATGATTCTCTTGCAGAAATCATAAGGAACTTGGAAGAAAGAGGTACCATCATACAGGTGCACAGCTCTTATAACAATCCTATTCTAGGTGTTCTTAAGCCCAATGGACAATGGCGTTTGTGTGCTGACTTAAGACAGCTAAACAAACAAATGTACATGTCTGGCTGGCCTGTGCCATACATTGACCAGTGCCTAGCTCAGATGCAGGGATCCAAAATATTCTCTGCCATTGATTGTGCACAGGGATAGTGGACCATAAAGGTACATGAGGAGGACCATTATAAGCTTACATTCTCGTTCCAAAAGGTCCAGTATGCATTCCAAAGGCTCCCTTTGGATACATAAATTCAGGACATTATGCTATGCCCGATACACTGGAAAGGGGGACCTTATCTTATGTTGATGATGTTTTAATCAAAAGCATAGACTTTGAAAAACACATCACAGAACTTAAACATGTCCTCAGCCAACTTAAAAGGGCAGGTGTCAAATTATCCCTACAAAAAGCTCAATAGTGCCGCACTCGTGTAAACTTCTTGGGACATGAAGTTACTTCTGAAGGGTTAAATCCTCAGAAGAAAAAGGTGGAAGCTATAAGAAATTCTAAGAACCCATCTAACTTAAAAGAATTAAGATCATTCCTGGGTATGACAAACTATTTCCTCAAATTTATTGATAATTATGCAGAATTAGCTAAACCACTGCTACTTCTTCTAAAGAAGGATGTGAAATTGCACTGGAGTGAGGATCAAGAGACAGCCATCAGAGAGCCGAAGAGGAAACTCACTCAAGCACCTTGCTTAGCGTACCCTGAAGGGGGTAAACCTTTCTACTTAGAAACAAGTTACACAGATATAAGCACGAGTGCTGTTTTATACCAAAAGCATGATAATTTAAGCAAAGTCATTGCTTATGTGAGGAAAACTCTATCCCCAGTAGAAATAAAATTAAGTGATTGTGAAAAAGCCCTCTTATCTACTGTATGGGCTCTACAAAATTTTTGCAGCTATATATAGGGCAAAAACATTATTGTAGAAACGGCCCACCAGCCTTTGCTATATTTGCTATTCTCTGTGAGAGAATAAGAGATGTGAATCTGTCTAATAGCCGCATAACAGCTTGGACTCTTTCCTTACAAGGCTGGCCTTTAGAAATTCGCTATAAGCAAAACAAAAAGAATCCAGTCACATAGGGGCTTGCTGAGCTCCCAGACTGTACTGCTATGGATCATGGGGAAGAGTTATTAGAAGATGATTTCATGGAGGAACAATTGCTTTCCCCATATAAAATGTATAATGAGGACCATTGTCAAACATTACCTTGGTATATGTTGATGGTTGTTCTTACCATGCCACTATTGATAATGAACACAGATTAGTCGTCGGCATTGGTATAACTTGGCTAAATGGATTCCCAAATATTTCTGTAGGTTTCAACATTGGACCAAAATCCGGTCACGTTGCAGAACTAACTGCTGTTCAAAAAACCATTGAGATGGCTATTGAACAAGGTATTTATGAATTTGTGATCATTACTGACTCAAATTATGTACGTGACAGTTTTGTTGAATACCTGCCAACTGCAGAAAACTAATAACAAACCAGTCAAACATGGCAAGTTGTTCTGCAAGATTGATAATCTGGTGGTATCCAATGGGTTAACCATACACTGGAAGAAGACCAATGATCTTGCGCATTCATTAGCCAAACAAGGAGCCATAATTGGAGAACTCCTTTATATCAACCACTTAATGGGTGCAATTCAGGTGGAAGCCATTACCAGAAAACAGGCTAAACAACAATGTGAGCCTAACCTGGTACAATGGAGTCAGGATTCTCCTAGTGAGGACCTGATAACTTGTCAAAGACCCCATTGGAGGCATCTTCTATTAGCACATAGAAGATCCTGAAAGCAACCCCATCTCAAAAGAAGACAGTATTGGCATGGAGGATATTAGAATCTTAATGAAGTCCAGATCACAATTCAAGTTACAAGATAATTTGTTAATTAGAACCTCCAAAACTGGCATCCACCAATGGGTGGTACCTACAAAGTTAAGAGGTCTAATGCTTCAACATGCCCATGATGCTCCCACATCCGGCCTTTGTGGTGCCAAATTAACTTATGAGATATTGCGTGACTACGCCTTTTGGCCACATATGTTGAAGGATGTTCAAACCTACTGTCAAGGTTGTTTAATCTGTCCACAGTTCCAACCCACTGCACCAACGCATAGAGCGCCATTGCAGAAAAGAGGGATGGTAATGCCATGGTCAGATATACAAATTGATTTTATTGGTCCAGTAACAAGGTCATCAAGGGGTAACAAATACATGTTGACAGTAACATGCCTATTCACTAAATGGGTAGAGTGCATCAGTGCACCTAACAATAGTGCTGAAACATGAGCAGCATTGCCCATCAACCACATGTTTTCCAGATTTGGTTTACCCCAGCGAATCGAATCCGATCAGGGAAGCCACTTCACTAGCGAAGTGATGACCAAAATGTGGAAAATACTAGGGGTCAAAAGAAAGCTCCATATTGTGTATAGAGCTGCCTCTAGTGGTGGTGTAGAGCGTTACAACCAGACGATCGTGGAAATCCTCAATTACCTCTAGTCCTAATGGCATTAAGAGCAACTCCAAGTAGTGCTACTAAGATGTCAACTTTTGAGTCGATGACTGGTAGAAGAATGGTTCTATCCCAACATCTGCTGTACCGTACATCAGACCAGAACTTGATAAATGCTGCCAATACACATCAATATGTAGAGAACTTAAGGAAGCACCTGCAATTTGCCTTTGCATTTGCTCAAAGGAACATAGAAAAATCTGCAACTGCCGCTAACCCTATTATGATCTCAAAACATCCAAAAAGGAATATGAAATAAATGATAAAGTTTATCTTTATAACTTTGGAAGAGATCAAGTTAAGGAGAAGAAATTTCTTCCACCATGGAAAGGTCCTTTTGTCATTACTAACAAAATATCCCCAGTCGCCTATAAAATTAGGATACCTAGGGGGGCGGAGCCAGCAGCCCAACATGGCAGACGTGTTGGAGTGAGCTCCGTATAGTACAAGGCAGCAAACAGCTTTTAAAGGGGTCTTTTATTATCAAATAGTACGCAGTAGATGTGAGCAAATTTTTGCAACACCTCCGGTATAACAATCCGGTAGAGGTTTGAGAACAGTGACGCCATAAGACACGGAGCTGGGATACTGCGCCACAAGCAAGGTAACGCAACAGCCCACGAGGGCTCCCAGACCTCAGATCTCTAAAGTCTAGCTACAAACAGACTTGCCTCACGTTACATTAACATCAACGTTACATTAACGACTCACAGTCTACATGGCAGCAAAGACCACAAACAGCATACACATTTAACTATTCCTAAAGCTGTAAACCACACTGAAAGGGATCAGGACCATATGGACAGCAGGTAGAAGCGAAGGCCCACGTAATTACACGCTCACAACACCTAACAGAAGTGCAGTATTAGTGAGCCGGTTATACTTAAGGACTTTACAGTCGCAGCCTTTCCTTTATTATTACGGATCAATTACGGAACGGAAGGTGTCGGTGAGGCCTACTAGCAAACCTGCAACCAACCAATAAAGTGTTCTTACTCCCAGTGACATACAATATACCTCATATAACACCGCTGTCATGTCAGTTAGAAAAGCCTCTAAACCAAATAAGGGCCCAAAACACCCCAAAGGCCCTAAATCGACTAATCAAGCCATGAAAGAATTTTTCAAGCACCTGGAGGCCACGCCATCACAACACGCTGATACTCCAGATGAGGGGAGTGATTCAGAGGACTCTGAAATACAGTCACCACAGCGCCCATCTTCCAGGCCTATAACCAGAGCAGACCTAGATTTGCTCCCGACTAAAGAGGACTTTGCGGCACTGATGACCCAGGTTAGCCAGCTCATTAAAGAGGGCCTAAAAGAAGTTAAAAAGGATTTAAACGAGTTGGGCAGCAGGGTTGAATTTTAAGAGGAAGGAACAGAATACATTAACAATGAATTTGATGTCATGACCAGATAAACGCAATACCACAGTTCCACTATAGCAGACCTTCAAACACAGGTCGAAGACCTCGACAACAGAGGAAGAAGGCATAACCTTTGAATATGAGGCATCCCTGAAAGCATTACATCTCAGCAACTAGAAGACTATTTGCAGAAGTTATTTACACATCTCTCTGGCTCTGAGACACTAGTAAACATGCCTCTGGACAGAGCACATCGAGCCCTCTGACCTCAGCCTAAAGATAATGACCCTCCTAGAGACGTTATTCTCAAGTTTCAAATATATAAAGACAAGGAAAGGATCTATAATGTGGCCAGGAAAACACAGACTATATTATTTGAAAGCTCGCAACTTCAAGTTTTTGCGGATCTGAGTCCAATTACTCTCTCAAGAAGAAGAGAAGCCAGGTACCTTACCCAGCACCTTCAAACACTAGGAATCCCTTACAGATGGGGATTACCATTTTGCCTTAGAGTTATTAGGGGCTCTCAGACCTATATATACCGGTCAGCAGAGGACTTGGACACGTTCTGCAAAGGTCTTAACATACCACTGCCGCCTCTTCCTAAGCGAGCCAAATCCTCTGATCAAAATGCCACACTGGGTGATGCAAACCCCAAGCCGCAAAGGCAAAGTTGGACAAAAGTCAGCAGGAAAAGAAATAGAAAATCTGTGGACTCGCCCCAGAATTCTGTATCTTCCTCACCTCCACCTCCTTGAATTCACACAATAAGATCGATGGAGTAATCTTCTCACAGAGTCCAAGGAGGACACCTGTTACATTTAATGTATACTCTTGGGTCCATAGACCTGCTTAAGTCCCTGGATCCAGTTTTTGTTCATCCAGACTTACTTTTTAGCATGCTACCCACTAGTTGCCTATTAGGCGGACATGCAAAGTTACTTTATAGTTCAACCCTCTCCCTGTGTTATATTGCAAAATGTTCAAGTTTGTGTTTTTATTCAACAGGTTAGCAGGTTTAAAGTCACCCCGAGTTTCATTATGCCTAGGTCTAGGCAACATTCTTACTCAGGTTTAGGGTTCCAGGGTGTAGAAGCTAATAGCAAAACTCCCGACATATAGGGAGATCCAGTAAGTCACCTGACCACTCGCAAAATAGATCAGTTGACCTTATGAAACCTTGAGTTTTTAATTATTATTTAGAGGTATATGGTAATGATGGTATACGGTTCCATTGTCCCACTTCCTAAATACCAAGTAAGTTTGAGATTCCCTAACTAATAGAGCTATTCCTTATTATCAATTGGTTACAGAAGCTCCTTTATTTATAATAGTCAATACATTGCTTATTAAGATATTGCTGCCTTGTTTAGGGCTCTACTCCTGTGGAGCTACTTTCCCCATGATTTTGTTTAGGATTTATTGCTCATGTCATATAATCCTAATGGATATTTTTTTTTGTTCTTTATTGCTTAATATTATTTTTTGCTTCCTTAGATCTTTTTAGTTCCATTATACAATGCTTTGTTTTCTGTTTTTTGTTTCTTATTTGAGATACTGCTTTGTTTTTTTTCTATTATGCTCCAGAATGCCGGTTGTTTTATCTGTATACCCGATTCCTCCCTCCCTTTGTTTTTACCCTTACCAACTCTCCTGAAGCAGAGCCCTACACCTATCAGTGAGTACCTACTTAGCGTAAATGATATTGTACACTCCCACTGCGCACAATGTACATTATCTTTAACACACCTCAGCCACGCTACACTTTTAGTTTTAAAAGTTCCCTATGAGCCACCCTAGAGTGAAAGTTCTGTCCCAGAATGTGAAGGGACTCCACTCCCTGACAAAACGCTCAATAGTCCTAAATTGGTTTCGCAAGCAGGGGGGAGATGTGATCTTTATTCAAGAGATACATTTTTGTAAGTCTGCGGCGCCAGCTTGTTCCTCCAGCACATACCCTAATAATTATTTCTCACATAATATGTCCAAAACCAACGGTATAGGCATTTTGTTGCATAAAATGTTACCTTTTGTACTAACTTCCATGCATACAGATGGAGATGGTAGGCTATTTGTGCTAGTAGGTACTTTATATAACCAGCCAGTCAACCTGGTTAATGCATATGCTCCCAATATACGGCAGGCTAAGTTCTTTAAGAAGATCATTGACTTAATCACACCTATAGCTAAAGGCTTTGTGGTTCTGGCAGGGGATTTCAATGCCGCATTATTTCCCACTCTAGATTGCTCGCTAGGGCGTAGCTGTATCCCCTTTTCGACCCTACAAACTATTCGAACTAAGCTGCAAGGTTTATCATTAGTGGATGTATGGAGACTCCAGCATCCTAGTAATAGAGCATACACCTTTTACTCGCACAGTCCTCATCCAGAATTGATTATAGTTTCCTCGATCAAAAACACCTACACCTAGCTTTAAGCTCACATATTACACCGACGCCATGGTCAGACCACTCTATGACTGCGTTAGAAATATCCTGGCCTACGGCCCCGATATCCCAATACTGTTGGAGATTAGATGAATCACTCCTTAAAAACAATAATCTAACTGAAAAGACTGCAGGCTCGTTAGCTGAATATTTCCAATTAAATGACAATGACGATACGGCAGCACACATATTATGGGATGCCCATAAAGCAGTCATCAGGGGTGAATTCCTTAAACAGAAAGCACATTTGGTCAAAAATAGTAGGAAGGAATATGAGACCTTGTTAGGGAATTTAAACACCCTAGAGTCCAACTTCACAAGCTCACCACACAACACGTCTATGCAGAACGAGTTAGCAAAAGCTAGATCAGATTTCAACTTCTTTCTTAACAGGGAGGAGCAGAAACATGCCTTTTACTTGAAGAAGCTCTATTTTACAGAAGGTAATACAATAGGCACCATGCTAGCGAGGGCTCTTCGCCAACGCACGCTTAACTTATATTCACTCCAGAATCCAACAATATCCAAGACAGTAAGGGAATTGCTAAAGCTTTTCATGATTACTTCCATTCGCTATATAACTTACCTTCTACTGACACTCAACAAAACCAGGTAGATTATGATAAGTATATTAGAGAGGCTGAGCTCCCGAAGTTAGCACACGAAGACTCTGCTAAACTAGATGCCCCCATAGAAATTTCAGAGATTCTCATGGCCATAGAAGCCCTTCCTAACCGTAAAAGCCCAGGACCTGATGGGCTATCCAACTCCTACTATAAAACATTCAAGAATATTCTAGCACCTCAATTAAGCGCGTTATTTAATTCGGTAGATAAGTCGGTAGATAAATTGTTTTTCAAAGGATATGCTTTCTGCACACATCACCTTAATACACAAGCAAGATAAACCCCCACATTTGCCAGGCAGCTATCGTCCTATATCTCTGATCAACACGGATGCCAAAATCTTTGCCAAGATCATTTCTACTAGGCTCAACAAATACCTACCACAGCTCATTCACGTAGACCAAGCCGGCTTTATTCCGTGTCGGGAGGCCAGAGACAACACCGTTAGAACTTTACATTTGATAGAGCATGTGTCTGCAGCTCGCATAGAATCAGTCCTGGTCTCTACCGACGCGGAAAAAGCGTTTGATAGGCTCAACTGGTCGTATTTACAAACAGTATTGGGGGATTTGGCTTTGGTAAAACAACTATTAATATAATCTTCAGCCTATACAGTAACCCTTCAGCACAAATTAAGGTAAACAGTACTTTCTCAGATTCCTTCCAAATAAACAATGGAACCCGTCAAGGGTGCCCCCTCTCCCCTTTATTATTTGCACTAGCAATGGAGCCCCTGGCGACTCACATTAGGCATAATAAGGACATTAGCGGCATCACAGTAGGCCCCAATGAATACAAAATAAGTCTGTATGCTGACAACATTTTACTGACACTAACTAACCCACCCACTTCGATCACACATCTGTTACGTGAATTCCGCAGATTCGGGGAGATATCGCACTTCCACATCAATAATCAAAAGTCTAACATTCTTAACATCAACATGAAACCAAACCATTTTGAAGCTCTCTACAATTTGCCCATACCGACTGTGTAGGGATCAGATCCAATATTTAGGAATACAGCTTACCCCGAAAACTAGTTCGCTCTTTAGTGCTAACTATATTCCATTGCTCAAGTGCATTCAATCTGACAGCCAAAACTGGCATTCAAAACCCTTCTCTTGGTGGGGTAGAATTCAGGTGGTCAAAATGTCCATTTTACCTCAAATCCTTTATGTGCTTCAAACGGTCCCTATTGATTTGCCGCACACTTATAGAGCGCAACTACAATCCGCTATCAGTAACTTCATTTGGGGCGGCAAGAAACCCAGAGTAGCGAAAAGAACCCTCTATCGACCAAAGCACTGTGGTGGACTAGATGTCCCATGTATAGAAAGATATTATCAAGCAAGTACACTACAGCGCATATTGGACTGGCATATAGGGCACCAGGACAAAGCTTGAATATCTCTAGATACACATCTTCTTAAGACCCCCGACTTGGCCCCCTATGCTGGCTGCCGATATCTTACAGACTTATGTTAACTAAATCCTTGTTACTATACAGACACATTTTTCATTCATTGGACAAAATTCTGAAATACATACCAGGGATTTACTCTCTGTTTTCACTCAAGTCCCCAATTTTCCAGAACACAGAACTGTTAGGGAACATTCATGCCTTGTCGAGGAACTCACAAATTACTGATTTGGGATTATCCTCTCCAGTATGCGAATTTTTGCAACTGGGAGCTATAAAACCCGCTAGGGAATTATCAAATATCCTTAATGGCACTTTCGCAAACTGGCTTAAATACTCTCAATTGAGACACCTTGTGGCTACCTCCCATCACAAACAATCTGTTTTACAACCCCTCACACACTTCGAGTCTTTATGTAGGCAGGGGAACACTATAAAAGGACCACTAGCAATCTCTAAGAGAATAATAGACAACTGCCTATATACACAACCACCCAAATCTACTCAGACCTGGGCAAGAGAACTCAGTTTTGACATTCCAATAGAGACCTGGGACCGACTATACCTTCGCACCCATAAATCATCTACATCCACCCAAATTCTTGAGATGAACTATAAAATAATATCACGGTGGTACCTTACACCTGCTAGGTTGAAATGTATATTTCCGGAATCCTCCCCCATGTGCTGGAGGGGCTGTGGAACTGTAGGCGATATGACACATATATGGTGGTGTTGCCCCAACCTACAGCCCTTTTGGACTTCATTACAGCAGAAACTCTGCCCCTTGTTTAGCGCATCATTCCAACTCACTCCTTTGATAGTACTTTTTAATGACACACCTAAACACACTTGTAAACTGAGATCGCACCTCCTTCAGATATGTATAAATGGAGCGAAATCACTACTTGCTAGAAATTGGAAAACCAAAACGACCCCTACAATTGACTCATGGAGGGGACACACACAGGAACTTATACACTTAGAAGAGTATTATTACTTTAAAAATAATAGGCTGAACTACTACCATGATGTTAAATTCTACTGGGAGACCATAAATCCTATCAGACAGTAGTACCTACCCCCTCCCCCCTTCCCCCCCTCCCCCTACCCCAACCTAGCCCTTTATATATGTGAACCAGCATTTTTTAAACGATTTTTGATATGTTTTTCTATACCTTTGATTAACCAGTGTTAGAGCATTTGATTTGTACTATGATGCTGTCAAGTTACTGGACACAGTACTATTTTGATGTCTTTTTTTTCTCTTGTTTTCTTTTGTATCTGATGAAAATTTTCAATAAAAATTATAAAAATAAATAAATTAGGATACCTAAAAATGATACTTTTATGGATAAATGGGTCCATATTAATCAGTTGTGAGCATGCCATCCTAGATCTCAGCTACAAGTCATAGAGGGAGAATGAAGTTTCATATCACCAAATGCACTAAAGAAGTATGGTAGTTGAAAGATGCCTAGCTAACAAGAATAAATATGAGAATGAAAAATAACGGATACTCTTCATAGAAGACTGTCTATGATGCATCGGTCAGTACACTCACCAAGTACCACTGACTTTAAGCCAAATCAAATACATATGTCCTACATCTATTTAAAATTGGAAGGGGGGTCAGGGTACCTGGGAATAGCATTAAATAAACTACATATGTATCAAATAAATTTGGATATTTCAGGTCAGCTAATGTCTCCCTTGACATGAGTTGTGTGGGCTATAGCCACAACAGACCAACCCCACTTCTTCTTGGTTACATAGGAGAGAACAAAGGATTTAGACCTTTGTATAGATAAGACCGATGGGCCACTTCAAAGTAAATATTAGCATTATGGAGCCCTCAGATATGTATGCGCATATATGGGTTTCCTGCCCAAGATGGGTAATAAACTTACAGGCCCCTTGTAAGGAACAGTCGCTCAGTCTGAGCTGATAATGAAATATACAAACATACTCAGAGGAGATAGCCCTTATCATCTAAGTGTTAAGTACCCCATACTGAGTTCAAACCCGGGGATGTCAGATGTAACGTCACCATGAAATAGTGAAAAAAGTCTTTTAAAACATTTTAACCATATCTTGCTGAAAGCATATAAGAATTGAAATCTTGGCTTTAAAAAGAGAAGTTAGAAATTCATCTATCTGAACTGTATAATTCTCAAATATTTAATTGATACTCAGACTGTATAAATTATATATATATATATATATATATATATATATATATATATATATACATGGATCTGAGAAATGCATTTCAGGTTTGTAATAAATTAAATGAACAACTGTATAACCTTATTTTAAAGATTTACGAAACAAATAACATCTTCTTGATTTTTCCAGGAGTATAGTGGTACACTCAGCAAGAGATATACAGATATGCAATATTTATATTAATATGGGAAGTTGAAAGCCTGAGAGTTAAGATTTTAACATGTCTTAACCTATGTATTTTTGAAAACATAGAAGTCTTAAGGATTTGAAGTTTGGACAAATTATATATATAGTTTTCAAACATTAAATATATGCCTCAGACTGTCCAAATAAATCGTATAAACGTATATTTGTGTCATAAGTTCTGTGATCTCTTGTGCACTCAGCAAGAGATATGTATGTTCCATATTCTGTATTTGTATTAATATGGGATAATGACCGCGTGTAGCTTTGAAGGCATCTTCTAAAATATGGTGGGAAGATTATTATGTTTAGTATTAAAATACCCAGATTAAATAGTATTAAAGGACCAGTAAACACAGCAGATTTGCATAATCAACAAATGCAAGATAACAAGACAATACAACAGCATTTACTCTGAATTTCAAATGAGTAGTAGATTATTTTCTAACACATTTTAAAGTTATAATTATTTCCACTCCCCCTGTATCATGTGATAGCAATCAGCCAATCACAAATGCATATACGTATAGTCTAAGTTCTTGCACATGTTCAGTAGGAGCTGGTGACTCAAAAAAAGTGTAAATATAAAAGACTGTGCACATTTTTTTTAATGGAAGTAAATTGGAAAGTTGTTTAAAATTACATGCTCTATCTGAATCATGAAACTTTAATAAAGCCTGAGTGTACCTTTAAGTGATCCTATACAAATTGGACATAATAGTTTGCTGATGCAAGAAATAGTGAATATAATAAATATACATTTTAAAAAATATATAAGAATCAATAATAAGCTGTTAGCAGTGTTGAAAATGAAATTGTTTGTCTTTGTCTGCTGCCCCCGATGGCATAAATCCAGTATTACAACCAAAAAAATATTTGGCTGTTAAAAATGGCATTTCCCAGTAGCTAATCAGAGAAAAGTGGGTATCCAAATCTATTGAATGATTAAGAAATGGGGAGGAGTTTGGTCAGACAAAAACTCTTTGCACACAGAGAATGGACTCTTGGCTGAAAATTTTCCTTGATGATTGTTGCAATCCTGCTTGCTGCCATATTTGCTTACAGAGAGACCAGAGTGTGCGAACACAGTTTTCTGTAAGACAAATTCGTTGGGACACTCTTTGTGGATAAGAGACTATCAGGAGTAATTATCTTCCAATTGTGCATAATTATGACAATAGAAATATTAGCTGAACTCTCAAACTGGTGATCTTGTGAAGTATAAGCAATTGTTAAATATATATAATATTTAAATCAAAGATTTCTAAAGCTTTAGTTAGATTGTAGTAAGTATACTGGTATTAAACATTAATGTTTAGAAATAATTTTGTATTTTAATATCATAAATTAATTACAGTTATTGCTATATATATATATATATATATATATATATATATATATATATATATATATATATATATATATTTCAGAATTTGCCTTATTGTAGCTAAATAAGAGGTTATTTCAGCTCAGATAAATTGGCATATCAATTGGCTGTTAAAGTATTTTGTTATATTGTTAAATTAAGCAGAGTAACCTTGTAATCCATATTGGGCATTGAATTAGAGTTATTGGCTAATCATAGAAGATTCTGGTATTTTAATGTGATTCATTTTAGAGATATATTTTTGGATTACTTTATAAAGAATATTATAACAGCATAAGCGTTGATTCAGAATCTATTCTAGTCTCTACTTAAATATGATTCAATGTGTTTATAAATTTAACTAATCTCAAGAATTTAGGAATAAATATTATTTTCAATTGTTTCGTATATACATTTTAATTGGAGGTTATTTTAAAGAATAATAATAAATGATTATATTTATAACCCTGGTATATACTGACAGAGCCCTCGGTCTGAACTTTGCGTTAAGAGCGGCTCGGTGCTAACTTGCAAGTTATTTCCACCGCTCACCTCCCTACAGCGCTGCTATTACAGGTTTTCATAAACCCGGCGTTAGCAGGCAATATTGCAGCGTTGAGCAAAATTGAGCTCCATATTGCACTCAAATACCAGCGCTGCTTTGAGCTGGTTTTACGTGCTTGTGCACGATTTCCCCATAGGCATCAATGAGGAGAGCCGGCTAAAAAAAAGCCTAACACCTGCAATAAAGGACCGTAAAGCTCTGTAATGCTGCCCCATTGATTCCTATGGGGAAAGAAAATGTATGTTTACACCTAACACCCTATCATAAACCCCGAGTCTAAACACCCCTAATCTGCCGGCCCCGACATCGCCGCCACCTACATTACACTTATTAACCCCTAATCTGCCACCCCCGACACCGCCACCACCTACATTATACTTATTAACCCCTAATCTTCCGCCCCCATTGTTGCCGCCACCCACCTACAATTATTAACCCCTAATCTGACATCCCCAATGTCATCGCTACGTACCTACACTTATTAACCCCTAATCTGCCCCCAACGTCGCTTCCACTATACTAAAGTTATTAACCCCTAAACATAACCCTAAGTCTAACCCTAACCCTAACAACCCTAACTTTAATATAATTAAAATAAATCTAATTAAAAATTCCTATCATTAACTAAATAAATCCTATTTAAAACGAAATAATTCCTATTTAAAACTAAATACTTACCTATAAAATAAACCCTAAACTAGCTACAATATAACTAATAGTTAAATTGTAGCTATCTTATGTTTTATTTTTATTTCACAGCTAAGTTTGTATTTATTTTAACTAGGTAGACTAGTTAGTAAATAGTTATTAACTATTTACTAACTATATAGTTAAAATAACTACAAATTTAACTGTAAAATAAAACCTAACCTGTCTTACACTAACACCTAACCTTACACTGATTGGAACAGCCAATATAATGCAAGCTCAATCCTATCGGCTGATTGGATCAGCCAATAGGATTGAAACTCAATCCTATTGGCTGATTGCATCAGCCAATAGGATTTTTTCACCTTTAATTCCCTTCCAATTGGCTGATAGAATTCTATCAGCCAATCGGAATTCAAGGGACGCCATCTTGGATGACGTCCCTTAAAGGAACCTTCATTCTTTGTTAGCCGTGGAAGGAAGAGGATGCTCCGTGCCGGATGTCTTGAAGATGGAGCCACTCCGTGCTGGATGGATGAAGATAGAAGATGCCGTCTGGATGAAGACTTCTGCCAGCTTAGATGAAGACTTCGGCCCGCTTGGATGAAGACTTCTGCCGGCTTTGCTGAGGACTTCTGCCACTTCGTTGAGGATGGATGTCTGGTCTTCAAAAACTGTAAGTGGATCTTCGGGGTTAGTGTTAGGCTTTTTTAAGGCTTTATTGGGTGGGTTTTATTTTTAGATTAGGGTTTGGGCAGAAAAAGAGCTAAATGCCCTTTTATGGGCAATGCCCATCCAAATGCTCTTTTCAGGGCAAAGGGGAGCTTAGGTTTTTTTAGATAGGATTTTATTTGGGGGGTTGGTTGTGTGGGTGGTGGGTTTTACTGTTGGGTGTTGTTTGTATTTTTTTTTTAAAGGTAAAAGAGCTGATTTATTTGGGACATTGCCCCGCAAAAGGCCCTTTTAAGGGCCATTGGTAGTTTATTGTAGGCTAGGTGGTTTTTATTTTGGGGGGGCTTTTATATTTTGATAGGGCTATTAGATTAGGTGTAATTAGTTTAAATATTTGATAATTTATTTTTTACCTTGTGTAATTTAGTGTTTTTTTGTTTGTTATTTAGTTATTTGTATTTAATTAATGTAATTTATTTAATTGTAGTGTAAGGTTAGGTGTTAGTCTAAGACAGATTAGGTTTTATTTTACAGGTAAATTTGTATTTATTTTAACTAGATAGTTAGTAAATAGTTAATAACTATTTACTAACTAGTCTACCTAGTTAAAATAAATACAAACTTAGCTGTGAAATAAAAATAAAACCTAAGATAGCTACAATGTAACTATTAGTTATATTGTAGCTAGCTTAGGGTTTATTTTATAGGTAAGTATTTAGTTTTAAATAGGAATTATTTAGTTTTAAATAGGAGTTATTTAGTTAATGATAGGAATTTTTAATTAGATTTATTTTAATTATATTAAAGTTAGGGTTGTTAGGGTTAGGGTTAGACTTAGGGTTAGGTTTAGGGGTTAATAACTTTAGTATAGTGGCGGCGACGTTGGGGGCGGAAGATTAGGGGTTAATAAGTGTAGGTAGGAAGAGACGACATTGGGGCAGCAGATTAGGGGTTAATAAGTGTAAGTGGGTGGCGGCGACATTGGAGGCAGCAGATTAGGGGTTAATAAGTATAATGTAGGTGGCAGCGATGTCGGGGGCGGCAGATTAGGGGTGTTTAGACTCTGGGTTTAAGTTAGGGTGTTAGTTCTAAACATACATTTTCTATCCCCATATGAATCAATGGGGCAGCATTACGGAGCTTTACACTCCTTTATTGCAGGTGTTAGGCTTTTTTTAGCCGGCTCTCCCCATTGATGTCTATGGGGAAATCGTGCACAAGCACGTAAAACCAGCTCAAAGCAGCGCTGTTATTTGAGTGCGGTATGGAGCTCAATTTTGCTCAATGCTGCAATATTGCCTGCTAACGCCGGGTTTATGAAAACCTGTAATAGCAGTGCTATAGGGAGGTGAGCGGTGGAAATAACTTGCAAGTTAGCACCGAGCCGCTCATAACACAAAACTTGTAATCTAGCCGAAAGTGTTTGTTCTTTTTCACCTGATCTTAATTATTGAGTAAAACAACATGAGATTACAAAATTCTGTGCTTTTTTGTTCCTATTATGGGGCACAACTAAGTTTTCATTCAGACAATCACTATTATCAAGGGAACTGTATAATTTTCAAAATATTTTTTTGGAAATTCAACTTTTTACTTCTCATGTTTAGAGAGTGCCATAGTATAAAGTTTAAATGTTTAATATTTATGTTTATTTAATTAGCACAAAAGTCAGAAAACAAACAATACCTACTGCATTAACCCCCTGTGATCCCATTACACACTATTCTTATTATCCCAATTTTGCTGCATTTAAAGGTTCAGTAAACAGCTAGCAATTACAAGAAATCTCTGTGGTCTTGCTATAGAATAGCATATCAGCCAAGTCTAAACATTTTAAACACAAATTAACATCTTGTTTGCTGCAGTTTTTTTAAATTTAATGTGTAATCTTAATTAAAGGACCAGTAAATACAGTAGATTTGCATAATCAATAAATGCAAAATCACAATAATTAATCTAAAAAAGTTGGATGCGCCAAACACACAGAAAATGCAATGTGATGAAATAATAAGTGAATGTGATTCAATTATAAAAAACTTAAATAATGCATAAATGCACAAACCCAAAAAACATAAAGATCATATGGTAGTATAGTCTCAAAGGGTCCAAAATATGAGCACTCTTCTGTTAAGAGTGGCGGCAGCAAAACTTCTTCCAATAACTCAATGGTGAATCGAGGAAAGATGAATCTGAAAATGTAAAAGAGAAGAAGGCGCCACAATGGTGCAAAATCAATGCAGTACGTTGTATAGACATGCTGAAAACAAAATACTTACAAAGTATCAGGCACTTATAAAGTGCAACACGCGCCTGCTGAACCTTTATTAGCCGTTCAAATTGCAATCCTCTGGGTGATCCAATCTTTACATTGTAGCTTTTCACCAGCTGCTCACAACCGTCGGAGAAAACTCAGAAATGCAGGACCGAGATCGAAGCACTTCCGGGTAGATGTCCTGTCTCTTGGATTGGTTGGGAAGCTTTATTAAATCAAAGTAGCAGATGTACAAAAAAATTAAAGAAAACAATGCATTCTCCACCAACAAGCTGGTGTCATCATTGTTTACAAATTTTCAATAATGTTGATCTAACAATCGGTCTAGTGAAACTGATGGCTTAGCAAACAGATAACTGATTCTCTGACGTAATGTTGATGGATAGTCTGTAGGAATCTGGATCCACTGAATTTCGTATAAAGCTTGCTATTGCGTATTTCAATTTTAAATATACAATTGTGTGTTAAAAATTAGAGAAAGGATGATAAGATTAAAGAGAAACAGGAGAAGGGGAAAAAAAGGAAGGGATAAGAGGAAAAGTAGGTGGGGGTACCTGTTTACCTATCATTTACATGCTTTGGTTAGTGGGTATTAATAGTTATTAAATGGGGGTATCCCTCTAATAAGCCATCATCAATTCATGGGTGCCAATTTGAATTAATGGAATTTTTCCAACAAGAGCAGTTCGTCAACCGAGGCAATCCATTCTTTAATTGTTGGAATAGCCCCTGACTTCCACTTTTTGGGGATGAGTTTTTTGTGACTATAATCAGCAATAGGGCCTGTACATGTGTTTCTCTGATTTTTGGTAATTGAAAGAGGAGAATCGTTTCCAAGGTAAGTAAATTGCAATTTGTCTGACATACGGCTCATAACTCCAGACAAGAACTCCTTCAGTTTTGGACAGGACCACCATATGTGAAGGAGCGTACCATGTTCCCCACAACCCCTCCAACACATAGGGCTCGCAGATGGAAAGCACCTATGCAGCCTTATCAGTGTTAGGTACCATCTACAGATTTGTTTTAATTGTATTTCTTGCACAGTGGCGGAAACTGATGAACGTTTAACTAATTTAAAGTACCTATGCCAGGTTTCTTGGTCAATATCTTTATTGAGGTTATTTCTCAAGGCTAACGTATATGTCGGTAGATGTGTATTTGGGGGCAGGAGTAACAGTTTGTAGACTAGGGATATTAGGCTCCTCAGCGGTGTGATGGATGTGCATAAATGTTTAAATGCAGTGAGTTCTCTTGCAAAGTTTTCCTTGTGTTTATGATGTATTAGGTAGTGTGAGAGCTGGTTGTACCTCATACCATACTTTTCTGCCATGTGTTGTTGTAGGTACAACTTACCGTTATCAATTGCAAAGTGCATTGAGACAGTTCTAAGGCTACATGGTTTACTTAGACGTGATCCTAGGTAATAATATGGTAGCTCTGCATTTTAAATGGTAGGTAGTAATGGTGAGTATCTGAAGGATAGATGTGTGCTTGTGTTCACTGTCCTGCCCCACTGGCGCAGCACTTCCACAGGTAGTGGATATTTACACAGTCTTTGGGAGCACTGTGAAGATGGAATCCAAGCTAGTGTGCCCATGCTATTTAGCTTAAATATTTGTCCATCCAGTCGCACACAAGCTTTGTGTGTGGTGTTGTGGGACTATTATATTAGGCACTGTATTGCACGTCTGTAAATAGCTAGCTCAGGGAAACCCAGCCCTCCCCCATCTCGCGGTAAGTACATTATTTTTCTAGGGATGCGTGGTTTCTTACCTGTCCAAACAAATTGTTCAATTGCTCTCTGCAGGTGAGGTAGGAAGTCTTTTGAGAGTGAAATTGGGAGTGTCTGCAAGATATACAAGATACATGGGAGAATATTCATTTCAATTACCCAAATTTTACCTAGCCAGGTGAGAGGTTTTTTCTTCCATGAAGAAAGATCTCTTATTGTTTCCTCTCTAAGTTTTAAGTAATTATTTTTATATAGGTCCTGGGGGTTCTCTGTGATATAGATCCTTAAGTATTATAGCTGTGTTGCTGCTATAGGTACTTTGTCACATGTAAGTGTTGTATGTGCTCCTATAGAGCATTAATGTTAAGGAGCTCCGATTTTGTGAGATTGAGGTTAAAATTAAAAAGAGCGCCGTATTCATGTATTTCTTTCAGGAGTTCTGGGACAGAGGTTTCTATGTCTGTAAGGGTATATAGGATGTTGTCTGCATAGAGCGCTTGCTTGTATTCGGTGTCTTCAATCTTTATTCCGGTAATATTGGGGTTAATCCTAACTTTGTGTGCAAGGTCTTTGATTGATAAGGCAACTAGAAGGGGGGACAGGGGGCATCCCTGCCTAGTGCCGTTTGTGATGTAGAATGTATCCAAAAGAGTCCTGTTTACTCTGACATGCACATTTGGGTTGGAATATGGTGCAAATGTCATGTTAATAAATGATTCCCCATAATTCATAGCCTTCATAACTTAATGCAGAAAAAGCCACAACACGAACAAAGGCCTTCTCTGCATCTGTTGAGAAGAGTGCCAAAGGAACATCCTCTGCTCAAGCATAATGTATTAACTGTTGAACCTTGCAGGTGTTGTCCCTGGCTTATCTTCCCTGAACAAAGCCCACCTGGTCATTTGAAATGAGATCTGGGATGTATTTATTTAAACGTTATGATCTTGGCTAGGAGTTTAACTTCTGTTTTTAACAGGGAGATAGGTCTAAAGTTTTTCGGGGTGGTAGGAGATTTGCCTGGCTTGGGTATTATAGTGATATGGTCTTCCAGCATTGAGCTGGTAAGGTGTGAGTTGCTAGTTAGATCGTTAAAAATAAAAAGCTGAAGCAATGTAGGGGCTAGGGATTTAAAAAATGTTTTGTAGTATTTGGGGGTTAAACCGTCAGGCCCTGGACTTTTACCATTAGGTAAGTTCTTAATTGTTTGAGACAGTTCTTCCAGGGAAATGGGTGCATCTAATTTATCAGTGTCTGTTTTAGTTAGGCATGGTAGGTCTAGTGTGGCTAGATAGTTATCTATAGCCTGTTTTTTGTCTAAAAGTTGCATCTGGGTTCCTGTGGCATTAATAATGTTATAAAAGGCCATGTAGTATGTATTAAAGGTACTGGCAATCAATTTGTTACTTTTTAAACTGGAACCATCCATAGTTTTTTTATAATGTATATGTGATCTAAGTTGTTTTCTACGTATGGATCGAGCCAATAATTTTCCCTGCATATTTCCACCTTCATAGTATCATTGCTTTATTGTCAACATTTTGCGTTGATAAGCCTCCATTAGGTGTTGTTTGAGTTCTGCTCTAGTTTGTGCTAAGGTCCTCCCCACATCCACATCTAGCGAGTTTAGTTTATGTTGGTCTTCTAAGGTTGCAATTGTTTTTAGCAGGGATGTATGTTTTTCTCTGTATTGCTTATGGAATCTCGTTGTATGTTTCCCCGTGCATAATGCATTTATGGGCTTCCCATGTATTTGTTAAAGATGTATGAGCAGGGTTATTATGTGTGAAGTAATCAGATAGTGATTTTTGCAGTTCTGCCTTAATTAGAGGCTTAGTAAGAAGTGTATCATCCAGTCTCCAAATGTATGTTGTGGGAGGGATGTCAGGCCACTGCACTGTACAAGTGACAGGGGCATGATCCGACCATGTAATTGAGCCAATGTTGCATGCGCTGTTCGTGTCCAGACCTACTGTGTCAGTAAAGATGTAATCAATTCGGGAGAACTAATTGCATGGAGGCGAGTAGTAGGTAAAGTCTTTGGTTGTTAGGTAAAAAGTTCTCCATACATCGTGTAAAACGAGGTCGTAGATAGTTGTTTTTATCGATTTAATAGCCTTACCAGGAATACTGGTATTACCGTTAGAGGTGTCAAGTCGCAGCTCTAGAGGGTCATTAAAGTCTCTGGTCAGAAACACCGGGCCTTTTGCATTATCTAATAGTACCTTGGAAAATCGTTTAAGAAATTGGTGTTGTTTATGTTAGGTGCGTAGATAGTTGACAGTGTAATTGGATGATCATATAGTGTGCCTATTAAGACAATGTAGCGCCCATCTGGGTCTTTCTCAATATGTGTGGTTTTGAGGGGAACAGAGTGTTGTATTAATATTCCCACCCCACATTTTTTGGATGTTCCTGAGGCAAAATGTGCTGTAGGGTATTGTGTATTTTGGCTCTCTACCTCTGTGGAAATGTGTTTCCTGAAAGAATATAATATGACTGTATAGGTTTTTGAATTCCCTGTATGCTATGGACCTCTTACCTGGGTTATTAAGACCCTTTGCATTAATAGTAGTAAAGGTGAGACTGTGTGTTTGAAATTTACTTGTTTGGATGTTCATCCTGGAGAGAAAAAAAAAAGGGAAAAAGAAGGGAAAAAAAGGGGGAGAGAGGGAAGGATACGGTGAAGACAGAAAGTGAGGGAAAGACAGAGGAATAGGTCTTGAAAGTTATAGAAGGAAGTTAGATAAATCACCTGACACACAAGGTGAATAACAATTGAAATATAACTTGGCCGATCACTCTTGAAAATCAGACAAAATAATTTTTATCTAATAACAGTACAATCCTATAATGAGTAAGGGTAGTCTTTCACGGCAATAAGATGAAGGCAGAGAATGGTCAAGACAGGCAGAGTCTGGCAACAGGAAGACAATCCAGCAGTATAGCAGTTCAAGGGTAAACCAATAGAATTACCAGGAACAGGCAGGAGTCAGCAACAAAGGAAATCAAGCAGAATGGTCAGACAGGCAGAGTTCAGCAACGTTATAGCAATCCAGTACTTTAGGGGTTAAGCAAGCAGAGTGGTCAGACAGGCAGAGTTCAACAACGTTATAGCAATCCAGTACTTTAGGGGTTAAGCAAGCAGAGTTGTCAGACAGGCAGATTTCAGCAATGTTATAGCAATCCAGTACTTTAGGGGTTAAGCAAGCAGAGTGGTCAGGCAGGCAGAGTTCAGCAACGTTATAGCAATCCAGTACTTTAGGGGTTAAGCAAGCAGAGTGGTCAGACAGACAGAGTTCAACAACGTTATAGCAATCCAGTACTATAGGGGTTAAGCAAGCAGAGTGGTCAGACAGGCAGAGTTCAGCAATGTTATAGTAATCCAGTACTTTAGAGGGTTAAGCAAGCAGAGTGGTCAGACAGGCAGAGTTCAGCAACATTATAGCAATCTAGTACTTTAGGGGTAAATAAACCCTTATAAATAAACTTGGCCGATCACTCTTGAAAATCAGACAAAATCATTTTTATCTAATAACAGTACAATCGTATAATGAGTAAGGGTAGTCCTTCACGGCAATAGAATTACCAGTAAACCAATAGAATTACCAGGAACAGGCAGGAGTCAGCAACAAAGGAAATCCAGCAGAATGGTCAGACAGGCAGAGTTCAGCAACGTTATAGCAATCCAGTACTTTAGGGGTTAAGCAAGCAGAGTGGTCAGACAGGCAGAGTTCAACAACGTTATAGCAATCCAGTACTTTAGGGTTTAAGCAAGCAGAGTGGTCAGACAGGCAGATTTCAGCAATGTTATAGCAATCCAGTACTTTAGGGGTTAAGCAAGCAGAGTGGTCAGACAGGCAGAGTTCAGCAACGTTATAGCAATCCAGTACTTTAGGGGTTAAGCAAGCAGAGTGGTCAGACAGGCAGAGTTCAACAACGTTATAGCAATCCAGTACTTCAGGGGTTAAGCAAGCAGAGTGGTCAGACAGGCAGAGTTCTTCAATGTTATAGTAATCCAGTACTTTAGAGGGTTAAGCAAGCAGAGTGGTCAGACAGGCAGAGTTCAGCAACATTATAGCAATCTAGTACTTTAGGGGTAAAGCAAGCAGAGTGGTCAGACAGGCAGAGTTCAGCAATGTTATAGCAATCCAGTACTTTAGGGGTTAAGCAAGCAGAGTGGTCAGACAGGCAGAGTTCAGCAATGTTATAGCAATTCAGTACTTTAGGGGTTAAGCAAGCAGAGTAGTCGGACAGGCAGAGTTCAATAACGTTATAGCAGTTCAGCAATATAAGGAATCCAGCACCCAGGAGCACACACAGTATCACCTATAGGTGGGCAGTGACTGTAGGTTGTGAAGGTACTTACATAGGTTCTGATTCACGCCAAGGAGCTCAAGGGATGTCATCAACGCACGCTCACAAGAACCGCCGCTTCCCTGGCAACAGCCAGAGCAGCAGCCACTGCATCCATGGCAACAGCCAAGGTGGCACAAGGGAGCGGCATGACATAGCCCCCCACTCAATGGTTCCCTCCGGGAACCAGAGTCCACCTCGAAGGGTGAGCAGCATGGAACTTGGAGAAGCCACAGAGCATCCCTTCCAGTGTATGAGGTATTGGAGCTGCCTGTGCCTAATTCTGGAATCCAAGATCTTGGCAACCTCATACTCTGGTTCACCATGAATCAGGAGTGGAGGTGGAGGATGATTGAGTCGAGTATACCTGTTTGTGATGTAGGGTTTGAGCAAGGAGATGTGAAAGACTGGGTGAATGTCTTAGGCAAGGCCACTCTGTAGGCAACAGGAAAAATTCTTTTGAGGACTTTATAAGGACCAATATACCGAGGTCCCAATTTGTGACAGGATCGGTGCAAGTTGATGTGTTGGGTAGAGACCCAGACACAATCACCTGCAACAAAGGCACGAATAATGGCTCAATGATGATCGGCAAACTTCTTATATCTTGAGAAAGTTGAGTGTAACTGAGAGCATATTCATTGCTAATGGGTAGTAAGGTCAGTGAAGCGACGTTCTGCAGCAGGGACTTCTGTGGATTGAGCAGAAAGAGGAAAAACATGAGGTTGATAACCAGCTGTGGCCTGGAAAGGGGAGCATTGTAAAGAAGAATGCCAATGAGTGTTCCTTGCAAGTTCAGCTAGGGGTAACAATCCAGACCAATTAGTGTGCTGTAAATTGACATAGGTTCTGAGGTAAGCCTCCAAATCCTGATTGGTTCTCTCCATCTGCCCATTAGTCTGATGACAAAAGAAACAGTGGTTCCAAGCAATTTGGAAAAACTTCTCCAAAAGGTAGAAATAAATTGAGGTCCTCTGTCAGAGACAATATTTATGGGTATACCATGTAATCGTACCATGTGTAACAGAAAAAGAGTGAACAATTCTTGGACTGTAGGTAACTTTGCTAGAGATACAAATTGTGCAAGTTTGGAGAAGCGTTTCACCACCACCCATATAACTGTATGATGGTCAAAAGGAGGAAGGTTTACAACAAAATCCATAGCTATGTGTGTCCATGGTTGTTTAGGTATGGACAACAGTTGAAGTAGGCCATGTGCTAGGGAATGGGGAGTTTTATTATCAGCACAAGTCTGAAAAGCTTTGACATAGTCCTGAGAGTCTGACTTCATGGTAGGCCACCACACATCTTGGGAAAGGAGTTTAAAGGTTATTGTAAAACCAGGATGACCTGACAGCTTGCTGTTATGAGCCTAGAATAGTACAGGAGAGTGAAGGTTTGGAGGAACATAAAGGATTTCAGGAGTCGCAGGGGCTTCTGAAGTTTTGCTTGACTGCGCTCCTTGCCGTCTTTGAAGAAGAGAGTTGTTGAGCTGAGCAACCACACAAGAGGGGGGTATGATGTGTTTGATAGGAGCTTCAGAGGAGTCACTGATGGGAAAGGGCATCAGCCTTTTTATTCTTGGTCCCAGGAAGGTAAGAGACTATAAAGTTAAAACTAGAAAAGGATAGGACCCAACTGACCTGTCGAGGATTAAGTCGATGAGCAGTCTCTAGGTACATCTGATTTTTGTGGCCGGTGAGAATCTGAATGAGATTGGTGGTACCCTCTAGCCAATGACGCCATTCAGTCAGCTCAGTGAGTGGAGCAACTATTTGGAAGAAGTTCTTTATAAACTTGCAGTAATAGTTGGAGAACCCCAAGTTCTCTGTAGTTCTTTTAATGAGGTGGGTTGAGGCCATTCCAGAACTGTGGTTAGTTTTGAAGGATCCATGGCAAAACCTTTCTTCGAGATGACATAGCCAAGGAACTGGATCTGAACTTGATCAAACTCGCATTTCTCCAGTTTGGCTACCAGAGAATTATTTCTGAGGTGAAGTAGTACCTGTCTTACATGTTCATGAGGCTCCTCAAGGGTGGAGGAGAATATAAGGGTGTCTTCCAGAAAGAGGTCACAGAAGACATAGTTGACAAATGCTTTGAAGACAGTAGGGGCATTACACAGCCCAAAAGGCATTATGAATATTCGTAATGCTTTGATCTCATGTTGAAGGCAGTCTTCCATTCATGTCCTGGGAAGATGCGGATAAGATTGTACGCCCCCACATAGGTCCAACTTAGGGAAGTAGCGAACATTTTGTAGTGAATCATAAAGTTCAGTGATTAAAGGAATAGGATAGCGATTCTAGATAGTGATATTGTTTAGGGCTCTGTAGTCGATGCAGGGTCTGAGCCCACCATCCTTTTTACTGACAGAAAAGAAGCCAACCCTGGCATGAGAAGAGGAAGGATGAATAAAACCTTTAGCTAGGTTTTCTTGGATATATTCCTCCATGGCATTGGTTTCAGCTTTGGAGAGATGATAAGTCCTCCCTTTAGGAAGTGGGGCTCCAGGAAAGACATCTATTTTGCAGTCGTAAGGACGGTGGGGTGGCAGTTCATCAGCTGCTTTCTTTCCAAACACATCTGTAAAATCTGCATATACTGAGAGAAGGCTTGAAGAGGACGGTAGTCTGGCAATGAGGATGTGGTGCAGTGGAGTAACCTTAGCTAGGCAGGAGTGGAAGCAGGATGTACCCCAGGAGGCCAACTGTCCATCAGTCCAGTTGAACTGTGGATTGTGTATACGAAGCCAAGGGAGACCAAGGATAACAGGTTATGCTGGAGAATGAATAACATCAAACTGCAACTGTTCGGTATGAAGGACTCCCACAGTCATGGTTAGGGGTGCTGATTCAAAATGGATTAAACCAGATCCAAGAGGAGTGCCATCCAGATTAGTTATCTTAAGACATTGTTTTTTCTGCAGAAGAGGTAAGCCTGCCTGAATCATGAAACGGTGATCAAGAAAATTTCCAGCTGCCCCTGATTTAATAAAAGCTTGAGCATGGACAGAATTCTGAAGAAAGGTAAGGGTAACTGGTACCAGGATCCGAGAAGAGTGAGGGGAGTTAGTCGTGACCACGCTTAGAGGTACGCCAGTTTTATCCTCAAAGCATTGGCTTTTCCCGGCAGAATATCACAATTCTTAAGTTGGTGTGAATTGGAACCACAATAGAAACACATTCTCAATCTCCTTCTTCTTTGTCTTTCAGATTCTGTGGGCTTGAGGGAGGAGAGATTCTTGGGTTCCTCTACAGAGGTAACTGGATGTGCTGAAGGGGTAGAGGAAAATCTAGAGACCAAACGAGTAGGAGGGCGAGAGAGAAGGATTCTACGAGTTCTGTCTCTCTCAGCTTGTCTCTCCTGAAAGCGAGAATCTAAACTGATGCAAAGTGTTATGAATTCATCCAGGAAGAACACAATAAGTAAGCTCGTCCTTGATGTGCTCATGCAAACCTCTCCTAAAGGCCGCCTTGAGAGCACTGCCATCACAACTTGTCTCAAGTGCGAAGGTGCAAAACTCAATGGAGTATTGTGCCATAGTTCTATTGCTCTGGCAGAGATCCAAGAGAGAGTACTCTGCAGCAGAAGTGCGTCCGGAGGTCACAAATACAGAAGATAATGCAGAAATTAAGGCTTCAGCATTGTTCAGGAGTTAAGCACTCTGTTTCAAAAGGTAAGAGACACAGGCTAGGGCCTTGTCTTTTAATAAAGAAATTATAAAAGTGACCTTTGACTGATGAGACTGGAAGGTGTTAGGATCATTGCGAAAGTGCAGCCTGCACTGGTTGAGAAAACCCCTACAGTCAGTAGTACCATCATACTTGTCAGTCAATGATATCTGGGGTATACTTCCAGAAGTAGGAGAAGAAGCTGCAGCACTAGCAGCAGGGACCAGCTGTGTAACAACAGAAGAAGCATTCTTCTCTGCAACCAGTGAGGAGGGCATAGCAGTTATAGCCTCAAGTTTAGAATCCACACTCTGCAAGTGTATAGTATGGGTTTCCAGCATCTGTCCCTGAAGAATGACTGCTCTTGCTACCTCATTTGGGTCCATGGCCCAAGTATAATGTAATGCTTGTGGGATATTCCTCTATCAGATCAAACTTGGCCAGTAGTCTTCTTATCCCGGTGTCAAGTGGAATGATAGGAAATATCCCAGAACAGAGAGAGTTTATGAAATGAGATAAGCAGTACGCACGGTAGGCAGGGTAGTCCTTCACGGCAATAAGATGAAGGCAGAGAATGGCCAAGACAGGCAGAGTACAGCAACAGGAAGGCAATCCAACAGTATAGCAGTTCAGGGGTAAACTAATAGAATGACCAGGAACAGGCAAGAGAAAGTAAAAAGGAAATCCAGTAGTATAACAGTTCAGGGTTAAACCAATAGAATAATCAGACAGGCAGAGTTCAGCAATGTTATAGCAATCCAGTACTTAGGGGTTAAGCAAGCAGAGTGGTCAGACAGGAAGAGTTCAGTAACGTTATAGCAATCCAGTACTTGGTTAAGCAAGCAGAGTGGTCAGGACCGTTATAGCAATCCATTACTTTAGGGGTTAAGCAAGCAGAGTGGTCAGACAGAGTCCAGCACTGTTATAGCAGAGTTCAGCACTGTTATAGCAATCCAGTACTTTAGGGGTTAAGCAAGCAGAGTGGTCAGACAGGCATAGTTCAGTAACATTATAGCAATCCAGTACTTTAGGGGTTAAGCAAGCAGAGTGGTCAGACAGGCAGAGTTCAGCAACGTTTCAGCAATCCAGTACTTTAGGGGTTAAGCAAGCAGAGTAGTCAGACAGGCAGAGTTCAATAGCGTTATAGCAGTCCAGCAATATAAGAAATACAGCACCCAGGAGCACACACAGTAACACCTATACTTGGGCAGTGACTGTAGGTTGTGAAAGTACTTACATAGGCGCTGTTTTATGCCAAGGAGCTCAAGGGATCCGGCTTCAGAGGAGGAGAGACGTGTGGCAATGACATAATCGCTGCATGCTCACAAGAACCGCTGCATCCCTGGCAACAGCCAGAGCAGCAACCGCGCGTCCCTGGCAACAGTCAAGGCAGCGCAAGGGAGCGGCGTGACAACGTATGTGTGTATTGCCTTCATAACACATAACACATTCAGAGCACAACAAATATTAATCTTAACTTAGAAAAACATGAGAAGATCTCAAATGAACTGAGAAAAATATAACTAACAAAACATACAAACAAAACGTTATTACATTGAATGGTATTAAGTATGCATTGTCACTCAAGAATACCTGATTGATACCTTAAGTCGGGCCCTTCATAGGCACTTCGTGATACCAAGTGACAGGAGAAAAGACAAGACATTTGTCCATCCGGTGGTGAATTTGTCACCGATATAGCCTTTAAGTCTCAAATTGCAAAACTGAAGTGTTAAGGCATCACAGGGACCTTTGTATCTAGGTTGGTGTCAACTTGTGGCTGATCTTTTTCAATTGCTAAATCCGCAAAGAAATATTGAAGGTCAGATCCAGGCTTGTAAGTTGTGGTTTTATTATTGTAGGTGACAATTAGGGAGACTGGAAACCCCCAACGGTATTCTATTTTGTGGCTCCTTAGTTGCGAAGTGACATGTGCTAGTTCTCTCTCTTCTGGAGAGTAGTTGGAGATAGGTCAGAGAACAATTGAATGTCAAAGTCTGCATGTCACAGAGGGTTTTTGGTCCTAGCGCACCAAAGGATTTCCTCTTAACTTAATAATGATGTCTCTTAGGGGTGCTTTAGGAGGAGGTTTAGAACTTAAGGCCCTATGAGTTCAGGTGATGATGGGGTTCCTTTTATTGTGCAGAAAAGATTTTGAAGTTAGCCCTCTATAGCAAGGGGGTGTATGGACTCGGGAACACCCCTGACTCTTAAATTGTTTCAACGTCCACGGTTGTCAAGATCCTCCAGTTTGTCTGTGAGAAACTGTATTGTGGCCATGTGGTATTGTATTTCTGCAGCATTGTGCTTAATAGAGGTGGTGGCAGAAATTTGAGCTTCTTCTACTTGAGTGACTCTAGTATCTAGAGTGTTAATGTCTTTCCACGAGTCATGGAATAGACTGCACATCTCTTGCATAACATTTTGAATATCCTCTTTTGAGGAGAGGTGTTGCAAATCATCCCTTGTAATGAGGTGATGTGTCTGTTGCTCTGCATGAATGGTTTGTACAGCGGTTGTTTGCTGGTTGGTGGCCATGTCCTCTTGTTCTATTGGGGTAAAGGGTTCCACTGATTTTAAGTATTTACTAAGCGGTCTTAGTGGTTTCCCTTTATTTACCTTGCCTTTTATTAGGCATCCCCCGATAGAAAATGAGCAGTAATCTATGCAAGTTCTTAGAGGGGTCTCTTCTGGCCTTTTAATAATAAGCAGTGTTAGTATGATTTAATATTACAACTTGCTCTGCTAATGCTGGTATGTGCAGGTAACTTTCTCAACAAAGGATGGGGCTTCCAAGTACACCGCTCTGGTTTCAGAAGTCTGAGGGTAGTTAAGTCAGGCTGAAAGGCCCCGGTACGTTTGTTATATTTTATGCAATGGTTGCACTTTTGTTTTTTTAGGGGCTTGTTCAGAGGGCAGATGTGAGGCCCCTAATCTAATGTGCAGCTATGCATGGGGATGTGGCAAGCAATCTGGTGTTTCTTATTGTCAATGTTCACTTGCCTTGCGTAACAGGTGAATCACTACAGATACCTTGGACCCTCAGGATCCAGCAATGTTGTCGGAATGCTGCCCAGTTCAGATCTCCTTAAAGGCCGTGATCCTTGCGACAATTGGAGATGAGCTGTTGCTTGCGGCGTCTCTGTTGTGTTCCGCTTTTGTTGCGCGACACTATATCTTTTTAATGGTGGATGCCTGCAATATGGCACGGAGCAATATGGCACGGCGCCGTGGCACAGTTGTCTTCCTTAGAATAGGTTCTTTGATTAGACAGTTGTGTTGTGTTCTGTTTGCTCCGAGGATAGGGTAGTCTTTGCCACTGCTTCCCCTTGCTTTAGGTCAAAAGTTTAAAATATGCTTAAACCATTTTTTTTTTAAGTTAATAAGCCTATAGGACTGGGAGCTCTTCTAAGACACGGCCATCCGCCTGCATGGCCAAGCTCCACCCTTATATCTGTATCTTTTATAAATTAGTTTGCACTTTGCATGTCTTTTATTTAAGTTAAAATTAGATATGTGCATGGGGAAAAATTTGGTTCGGATCGATTCAGATTTTTTCGAATTTGGGTTCAGATCGATTCGAATTCAGAAAAATTTGAATCAATTCGGTTCGGATTAATTTCGGATTCGAATAAATTCGGCTGGATTCGATTCGGTTGGGAAATTCGGAATTTTGGTAAGTGTTAGGTGGGATGTGCTGTGTATTAGATTAGTATTATGTACTGTATAGTAGGTGTAACCCATAGCAGAGTGATATAACCTAATATACTGTACTTTACTAGTGTAATCCATGGCCATCCGAATCTACCGAATAAATCCGAATAAATCCGAACTAATTTGGATTTATTCAGTAAATTCAGCACTATTTTAATTCGGAAATCCGAATCGATCCGAATCCCGAATTTTACGAATTCGGACGAATTTCCGAATCGATTCGAAATGAATCGCACATGTCTAGTTAAAATTGAACAACTTTAACCTTCAGATTCCCATAGGGCGCCATTACTTTCCATATGCCAGATAATCAAACAATCTCTATTTTGGAGAGAGAATATAGTGCTGACTTCACAGGGGTAGAACTCACTGCATTTTCTAAGAAAAAGGGAGGAACCTGGAAATCCCAGAGAAAGCAATGAAGTTCTCTGGAATACAAAATTTCACATGGGAGAGAGAAGGTAACTGGAGAACCCATGGGGCTAAAATAAAGGCTCAATTTGCATCAATTCTAAATTAAACTGAATGTTTTTTACTGTAATTTAACTTTCTTTTATGTATATTTTAGTATATATTACTTTTCTATTAGTTAAAATAAGTGTATTGTGAATTTAAAAAAAACAACACCTGCATACAGCTGGTGAGACAAATCAATTAGACTAGCTTGTTTAAAATGCTTACATTTTTTTATAAGACTTGTGAGAGAGATTCAGACAAACCCTGGGAACTCCCTTGTTCAGCTAAGGGAACTGCCCTGTCCCTCCCACTTTCTGAAACTGTCAATTTACAATGGGGAAAATACAAAGTGCAATGTAATTTTATACAATGTATGACCCAAAGCAGTGTTAATTTTGTTGACTAAAACTAGACTAAAATGAGTATAAAACTAAAGAAATTCTGATGCCTAAAATATGACTAAAACTAAAATGGCATTTTAGTCAAAAGACTATGGGGCCTATTTATCAAGCCGTCAACCGCAAATACGCTGGAATTCCGCAGCGTAATTGTGGCGAGCCTGATTCCCCTTATTTATCAAACCCTACAGACCGGCAAAAGTAGAATTTTGTGACGTAACATACGATCCGCCGGTCAAAGTCCGACACAGATCGATGCTTAAGCCATTACAGATGTTCTGAATGCAAATTCGGCACTATCTGACTACTTTTGCAAGTTAACACATTTCTACCAGGTACACTCGGCACTATTCCGGCCCTGCGTACCTGTTTTTTTTTATTTTACAGGCAAGTTTGTATTTATTTTAACCAGGTAGAATAGTTACTAAATAGTTATTAACTATTTAATAACTACCTAGCTAAAATAAATACAAAATTACCTGTAAAATAAAACCTAACCTAAGTTAAAATAACACCTAACACTACACTACAATTAAATACAATTAACTAAATTACATACAATTGACTAAATTAAATACAATAACCTAAATTAAATTAAATTATCTAAAGTACAAAAATAAAAAACAAACACTAAATTACAGAAAATAATAAACAAATTACAGAAATTTAAACTAATTACACCTAATCTAATAGTCCTATCAAAATAAAAAAAGCCCCCCAAAATAAAAAAAAAAACCCTAGCCTAAACTAAACTACCAATAGCCCTTAAAAGGGCCTTTTTTTGGGGCATTGCCCCAAAGTAATCAGCTCTTTTACCTGTAAAAAAAAATACAAACAACCCCCCTAACAGTAAAACCCACCACCCACACAACCAACCCCCCCAAAAAAATACTTACTAAAGAAACCTAAGCTCCCCATTACCCTGAAAAGGGCATTTGGATGGGCATTGCCCTTAAAAGGGCAGTTAGCTCTTTTGCAGCCCAAAGCCCTAACCTAAAAATAAAACCCACCCAATACACCCTTAAAAAAACCTAACACTAACCCCCTGAAGATCGACTTACCAGGAGACGTCTTCATCCAAGGCGGGCAGAAGTGGTCCTCCAGACGGGCAGAAGTCTTCATCCAAGCCGGGCAGAAGTGGTCCTCCAGACGGCAGAAGTCTTCATCCAGACGGCATCTTCTATCTTCATCCATCCGGCGTGGAGTGGGTCCATCTTCAAGACATCCGACGCGGAGCATCCTCTTCTGCCGAGACTACCCGACGAATGAAGGTTCCTTTAAGTGACGTCTTCCAAGATGGCGTCCCTTAGATTCTGATTGGCTGATAGAATTCAAATCAGCCAATCGGAATAAAGGTAGAAAAAATCCTATTGGCTGATGCAATCATCCAATAGGATTGAACTTCAATCCTATTGGCTGATTGGAACAGCCAATAGAATGCGAGTTCAATCGGAATCTAAGGGACGCCATCTTGGATGACTTCACTTAAAGGAACCTTCATTCGTCGGGTAGTCGTCAGCCGAAGAGGATTTACGAAACTTAATTTGATTACATTTTAAGATAAATAAAGACATGTTATATACAACAACTGTTAAATCTGTATTGCATGTTTAAACCTTAATACCATAAATAAAAACAGGTTAATAAACCTTTACTCCAGGAGTATATGAGTTTAAAAGTTCTAGAGCAGTGCTAATATCATTGCCAAAAATGTTTTCGAATCTGTGAACAATCAATTGATTCTTCCTATAGAAATAAGCATAACCCACGAGTATGGGTTTAAGTTATGCTGTGCCTGTGCTAGCTGCAGAAACTTTTTGTTGTGTTGAGTTACTTGATACTTGTTTTAATTATTAACAGAGAATTGAGAAAGTTTTTATATTGGGTAATATGTGCAATACAGCCAATACAGTTCACAGTTTCTTTTTATATATTTTAAAGTTTCACTTCTGTTTGTTTATGAAACTTGGTTTTATTTAAATTTAAGTTTAATAAAGATGTTATATATAGCACAACGGCTAAATCTGTGTCGGTATTGCATGTTTAAACCTTAATACCATAAATAATAACAGGTGTTATGTTTACTCCTGGAGTATATAATCAGTTTGCAAATTATAGCGAAATGCATTACACTTTAACTAAACCCCTTAGATTTTAGTAGACTAAAATCTACTAAAGATTCAGTCGACTAAAACTAGACTAAAACTAAAACAATTCAGATGACTAAAATAAGACTAAAACTAAAATGGCATTTTAGTCAAAAGACTAAAACTAAGACTAAATTGAAATTTGCCGTCAAAATTAACACTGACCCAAAGTTATTAAAGTAAAACAGAAACTTTCAAAGCATAATCAGAAAGTGTAAAATCACTGCTAGTAGCTCAAAATTTAAATGTATTAAATTACAAATAAGAAAATGCAAAGCTTAAAGGGACAGTCTTGTCAAAATAAACTTTCATGATTCAGAAAGGGCATGTAATTTTAAACAACTTTTCAATTTACTTTTATCATCAATTTTGCTTTGTTCTCTTGGTATTCTTAGTTGAAAGCTAAACCTAGATAGGCTCATATACTAATTTCTTAGCCCTTAAAGGCTGCCTCTTATCTGAATGCATTTTTGCAGTTTTTAACAACTATAGGGCGTTAGTTCATGTATGCCATATAGATAACATTGTGCTCACACCTGTGGAGTTACCTAGGAGTCAGCACTGATTGGCTAAAGTACAAGTCTTTTAAAAGAACTGAAATAATGGGGCAGTCTGCAGATGCTTAGATACAGCCAATAGAATGAGAGCTGCTTAAATCATATTGGCTGATTGGAACAGTCAATAGGATTTTAGCGGCTGTAATCCTATTGGCTGATTGGAGACTTTCAGCCAATAGGAATGCAAGGGACGCCATCTTGGATGATGTCACTTGCATTCAAGATCCAGTTTACGGTGGAGACCGTATTGAAGAGGTGCTCCTCGCCGGATGTCTTCAGGATGGACTCGCTCCGTGCCGGATGTCTTCACGATGGACCCGCTCCATGCCGGATGGATGAAGATAGAAGAGGCCGCATGGATGAAGACTCCGCCGGCTGGATGAAGATGAAAGAGGCCGCCCGGGTGAAGACTTCTTGCCGCCCGGATGAAGACTTCTTGCCGGCTGGATGGATCCTTCAAGTGGAACTTCAAAAACTGTAAGTGGATCATCGGGGGTTAGTGTTAGGTTTATTTAAGGGTTTCTTCGGTGGGTCTGGGCATGTAAAAGAGCTAAATGCCCTTTTAAGGGCAATGCCCATACAAATGCCCTTTTCAGGCAATAGGGAGATTAGGTTTTTTAGATAGGGTTTTTATTTGGGAGGGTTTGTTGGGTGGTGGGTTTTACTGTTGGGGGGTGTTTGTATTTTTTTTTACAGGTAAAAGAGCAATGCCCTGTAAAAGGCCCTTTTAAGGTCCATTGGTAGTTTATTGTAGGCTAGGGTTTTTTTATTTGGGGGGGGGGGCTTTTTTATTTTTATAGGGCTATTAGATTAGGTGTAATTCATTTTTATTTTTGATACTGTGTTTTTTTTTGTAACTTAGTGTTTGTTTGTTTTTGTAACTTAGTGTTTTTTTTTGTAATTTAGTAATTTTTAATAGTATATTTAAATAATTTGAGTAGGGTTAGTTTTTTTTTTATATGTAATATAGTTAATTTAATTGGTAGTTTAATGTAATTTTAGTATAATAGTTAAGGTAAGTTAATTAATAGTTTAATATAGTTTAATTTAATTCTACAGCTAAGTTTTAATTTATTATAAGAAAGGGATGTTGTAATTTTAATGTAAAGCTAGCGGGTTGTTAGGTTTAGGGGTTAATAGCTTAATTTAGCTTATGGCCATGTGGGGGGTTGGCGGTTTAGGGGTTAATAGGTTTAGTTAGTGGTAGTGATGTGGGAGGCTAGGGGTTTAGGGTTTAAAACATTTATTTAGTTGCGGCAGGGTCCGGGAGCGGCGGGATAGGGGTTAATAACTTTATTTAGGTTTCGGCGGGGTCCGGGAGCGGTAGAATAGGGGTTAATAACATTGTGTAGGTGGCAGCGATGTCGGGGTCGGCAGATTAGGGGTGTTTAGACTCTGGGCTTATGTTTGGGTGTTAGGTGTAAACGTTACTGGTTTTCTACCATATATTCCTATGGCATCCGCAGCCTCCAGGGTAGCGGATTGAAAACCAGGTACACAGGCAAATTTCAATTTATTTTAACTAGGTAGAATAACTATTAAATAGTTATTAACTATTTAATAGCTACCTAGTTAAAATAAAGAGACATTTACCTGTAAAATAAAAACTAACCTAAGTTACAATTACACCTAACACTACACTTTCATTAAATAAATTAATCCTATTTAAAATTAAATACCTGTAAAATAAACCCTAAGATAGCTACAATGTAATTAATAATTACATTGTAGCTATTTTAGGGTTTATATTTATTTTACAGGTAACTTTGTATTTATTTTAACTAGGTAGAATAGCTATTAAATAGTTAATAACTATTTAATAACTACCTAGCTAAAAGAAATACAAAATTACCAGTAAAATTAATTCTAACCTAAGTTAAAATTAAACCTAACACTACACTATCATTAAATGATCGGAACAGCCAATAGAATGCGAGCTCAATCTGATTGGCTGATTGGATCAGCCAATCGGATTGAACTTGAATCTGATTGGCTGATTCCATCAGCCAATCAGATTATTCCTACCTTAATTCCGATTGGCTGATAGAATCCTATCAGCCAATCGGAATTCGAGGGACGCCATCTTGGATGACGTCATTTAAAGGAACCTTTATTCGTCGGGAGTTCGCCGTGGAGGAAGGATGTTCCGCGTCGGCGGGATGAAGATGGAGCCGGAAGAAAGAAGATTGAAGATGCTGCTTGATAGAAGACTTCAGCCGGATGGAAGACCTCTTCAGCCCCCGCTTGGATGAAGACTTCAGCCGGATGATGGACCTCTTCAGCCCCCGCTTGAATGAAGACATCGCCCGGATTAGATGAAGAATTCGGCTCGGCTGAGTGAAGACAACTCAAGGTAGGAAGATCTTCAGGGGGGTAGTGTTAGGTTTATTTAAGGGGGGTTTGGGTTAGATTAGGGGTATGTGGGTGGTGAGTTTTAATGTTGGGGGGGTTGTATTTTTATTTTACAGGCAAAAGAGCTGAATTCTTTGGGGCATGCCCCGCAAAAGGCCCTTTTAAGGGCTGGTAAGGTAATAGAGCTGGTATCTTTTAAATGTAGAATAGGGTAGGGATTTTTTTTTATTTTGGGGGGCTTTGTTATTTTATTAGGGGGCTTAGAGTAGGTGTAATTAGCTTAAAATTGTTGTAATATTTTTATAATGTTTGTAAATTATTTTTATTTTTTTTGTAACTTAGTTCTTTTTTTATTTTTTGTACTTTAGTTAGTGTATTTATTTGTATTTATTTGTAGGTATTTGTATTTAATTTATTTAATTTATTTAATGATAGTGTAGTGTTAGGTTTAATTGTAACTTAGGTTAGGATTTATTTTACTGGTAATTTTGTATTTCTTTTAGCTAGGTAGTTATTAAATAGTTATTAACTATTTAATAGCTATTCTACCTAGTTAAAATAAATACAAATCTACCTGTAAAATAAATATAAATCCTACAATAGCTACAATGTAATTATTAATTACATTGTAGCTATCTTAGGGTTTATTTTACAGGTAAGTATTTAGTTTTAAAAAGGAAAAATGTATTAAAGTATAGTGTAGTGTTAGGTGTAATTGTAACTTAGGTTAGTTTTTATTTTACAGGTAAATTTCTCTTTATTTTAACTAGGTAGCTATTAAATAGTTAATAACTATTTAATAACTATTGTACCTAGTTAAAATAAATTGAAGTTTGCCTGTAAAATAAAAATAAATCCTAAAATAGCTACAATATAATTATTATTTATATTGTAGCTATATTAGGGTTTATTTTAAAGGTAAGTATTTATTTTTAAATAGGAATAATTAATTTAATAAGAGTTAAATTTATTTAGATGTATTTAATTAATATTTAAGTTAGGGGGGTGTTAGGGTTAGTGTTAGACTTAGGTTTAGGGGTTAATAATTTTATTACAGTGGCGGCGGTGTAGGGGGGGCAGGATAGGGGTTAATAAATGTCTTATAGGTGGCGACGGTGTAGGGGGGGCAGATTAGGGGTTAATAAGTTTAATATAGGTTGCGGCGGGGTCTGGGAGCGGCGGTTTAGGGGTTAAACTATTTATTTAGTTGCGGCGGGGTCCGGGATTGGCAGGATAGGGGTTAATAACTTAATTATAGGTGGCGGCGGTATAGGGGGGGCAGGATAGGGGTTACTAGGTATAATGTAGGTGGCGGCGGTGTCCGGGAGCGGCGGTTTAGGGGTTAATACATATATTATAGTTGCGGCGGGGACAGGGAGTGGCGGTTTAGGGGTTAATCAGTTTATTAGCGTGGCGGTGGGCTCCGGGAGCGGCGGTTTAGGAGGTAATCAGTTTATTATAATTGCGGCGGGGTCCGGGAGCGGCGGTTTAGGGGGTTAAACTATTTATTTAGTTGCGGCGGTGTAGGGGGGGCAGATTAGGGGTGTTAGGTTTAATTGTAACTTAGGTTAGGATTTATTTTACTGGTAATTTTGTATTTCTTTTAGCTAGGTAGTTATTAAATAGTTATTAACTATTTAATAGCTATTCTACCTAGTTAAAATAAATACAAAGCTACCTGTAAAATAAATATAAATCCTACAATAGCTACAATGTAATTATTAATTACATTGTAGCTATCTTAGGGTTTATTTTACAGGTAAGTATTTAGTTTTAAAAAGGAAAAATGTATTAAAGTATAGTGTAGTGTTAGGTGTAATTGTAACTTAGGTTAGTTTTTATTTTACAGGTAAATTTCTCTTTATTTTAACTAGGTAGCTATTAAATAGTTAATAACTATTTAATAACTATTGTACCTAGTTAAAATAAATTGAAGTTTGCCTGTAAAATAAAAATAAATCCTAAGATAGCTACAATATAATTATTATTTATATTGTAGCTATATTAGGGTTTATTTTAAAGGTAAGTATTTATTTTTAAATAGGAATAATTAATTTAATAAGAGTTAAATTTATTTAGATGTATTTAATTAATATTTAAGTTAGGGGGGTGTTAGGGTTAGTGTTAGACTTAGGTTTAGGGGTTAATAATTTTATTACAGTGGCGGCGGTGTAGGGGGGGCAGGATAGGGGTTAATAAATGTCTTATAGGTGGCGACGGTGTAGGGGGGGCAGATTAGGGGTTAATAAGTTTAATATAGGTTGCGGCGGGGTCTGGGAGCGGCGGTTTAGGGGTTAAACTATTTATTTAGTTGCGGCGGGGTCCGGGATTGGCAGGATAGGGGTTAATAACTTAATTATAGGTGGCGGCGGTATAGGGGGGGCAGGATAGGGGTTACTAGGTATAATGTAGGTGGCGGCGGTGTCCGGGAGCGGCGGTTTAGGGGTTAATACATATATTATAGTTGCGGCGGGGACAGGGAGTGGTGGTTTAGGGGTTAATCAGTTTATTAGCGTGGCGGTGGGCTCCGGGAGCGGCGGTTTAGGAGGTAATCAGTTTATTATAATTGCGGCGGGGTCCGGGAGCGGCGGTTTAGGGGGTTAAACTATTTATTTAGTTGCGGCGGTGTAGAGGGGGCAGATTAGGGGTGTTTAGACTCGGGGTACATGTTAGGGTGTTAGGTGTATCCAGCTCCCATAGGAATCAATGGGATGTCTGGCAGCAGTGAACATGAACTTTTGCTATGGTCAGACTCCCATTGATTCCTATGAGATCCGCCGCCTCCAGGGCGGCGGTTTGAAAACCAGGTACGCTGGGCTGGAAAAGTGCCGAGCGTACCTGATAGCTTTTTGATAACTAACAAAAGTAGTCAGATTTGCCGCACTTGTGTGCGGAACATCTGGAGTGACGTAAGAATCGATCTGTGTCGGACTGAGTCCGGTGGATCGAAGCTTACGTCACTAAATTCTACTTTTGCCGGTATCTAGGGCTTGATAACTAAGGCGAATCAGCCTCGCCACAAATACGCTGCGGAATTCCAGCGTATTTGAGGTAGACACGTTGATAACTAGAGGCCCAAGTGTTTTACAAACCAGGTCTAGCATAACTTGGGTAATATCTAACCCTATGCTAACTATTTCAGTACCCTAAAATTTGTTAACACAGTGCTATCCAAATACTGCAGTTGTGAAATTTATTTATTTATAATTTATTTATTTATAAAATATTTTACCAGGAAGGATTCATTGAGATTTCTCTAGTTTTCAAGTATGTCCTGGGTCCACAAGACATTGCATTGATACAATAGGGCACAATAAAATACAAAAACAATAATAATACACAATATATGCAAAACATTTAACATAGAACAGGTAGGAAATATTTAATCAACCATGACAGGTGCATTCTGTTTTGAGATATGTAGAGAGGGATCTTTTAAAGGATTTTAGGCTTGGGGAAGGTTTGAAAGTGTGCGGGAGGTCGTTCCATAATTGTGGTGCTCTGTAGGAAAAGGAGGATCGAGCTGCTTTCTTTTTGTATTGAGGCAAGCTAAATAATGTGCTGGTACTGGATCGGAGGTTATAGAAGGTGGGAACAGCCGGGGAGAGCATTCTGCTCAGGTAGGGTGGGAGCTTCCCAGAAAGACTCTTAAACACAAGGCAGGAAAGATGGAGGGTGCGTCTGGATTCCAGCAACAGACAGTTTAGTTCTTTTAGCATGTCACAATGGTGGGTCCTGTAGTTATATTGTAGCACAAAACGGCAGAACAAGTTATACAATGTATAAAGTTTATTAAGGTGAGTTTGTGGTGCAGGTGCATAAACTACGTCCCCGTAATCCATGATAGGCATCAGCATTTGCTGTACAATCTTTTCCTTTACTGTAGGGCTGAGGCAGGATTTGTTTCTGTACAGGGCACCTAGTTTTGGATAAAGTTTAGATGCAAGTTTTTCTATGTGGAAACCAAAAGATAGATTGGGGTCTAACAACATACCCAAGTATTTGAAAGAGTGGACTGCGGTCAGCATGCAATTGGATTTTGTTTTGATGCGTAGATGGGAATTTTGTAATTTGTGTAATTTAGGTCCCATTCCAAAGATCATTGTGACAGTTTTGTCAGTGTTTAGGAAGAGTTTGTTTTTTTGAGATCCACTTTTCTACCTCTGTGAATTGGTCTTGGAGCACTGCTTCAAGCTGCGGCAGATCGGAATTGTTTGCATAGATTATCGTGTCGTCTGCGTACATGTGTACAGTTGAGGATTTGCAGACATTAGGCAGATCATTTATAAATAATGGAAATGGTAGGGGGCCGAGAATGGAACCTTGGGGAACACCACACGTGACTGGGAGAGGGAGGGAGTCGCTGTTAGAAACGGAGACATATTGCGATCGATCCGATACATATGATCGAAACCAGGTTAGCGGACGATCACCAATACCTGAGTTTTTTAGTTTGAGCAGTAGCATGTCGTGGTCTACTGTGTCAAATGCCTTTGCAAAATCAAGGAAAATAGCTCCAGTTAGGTCTCCTTGTTCCATGCCAGTTTGTATGTCTTTGCAAACTTTTAGGAGGGCAGTTGTAGTGGAGTGGTTCGGGCGAAAACCTTATTAATCAGGGGTGAGATAGTTAGATTGTTGGTAATACTCACATAGTTGCGTATGGACGCATTTTTCTAAGATTTTTGACAATACTGGGAGCAAAGATATAGGACGATAATTAGAAACCTAGGTTAACTCCCCACTTTTATGGATAGGCACTACTCTTGCAGTTTTCCAAAGTTTGGGTATGTATCCAGACACCAAGGATTCATTAATTAGGGTTGTGACAGGTTTAGCAATTGCCGGCGCACTGAGCTTCAACAGCATTGCTGGGATTTGATCAGGTCCAGACTGGTTTTTCATTTTTAGATTATTAAGGTGTTTCTTAATGACATTGATGGGTACAGGTCTAAAATTTAACTTCTCTATATTGGGTCTTTGCTGATTTATTGGGGCCTGATCCACATTTGTAGTTTCAGGATGCGTGTCATTTATTAGTTTGTCAATCAGGGTGGTGGAGCATCCGACAAAATAACTATTAAAGGCATTTTCTACTTCTAAGGGGAGTTGTAAGGTTTGGTTGTCCACATTGACAGTGGTGGTTGGGAGTGGATTGGTGGATTTTGTAAGTTGTTTATGAGTTCCAAAACTTTCTAGGGTTTGATATGTTATTGTTCAGATTTTCACAGAAATATTGGGCCGTGGTCAATTTTGTTTGTTTAGTGCATATATTTCGCCATTGTCTATATACACAGTGATCGTTCATAGAGCCTGTATGCTTGAACTTTGACCATAATGAATCCCTAAACTGGTACATTTGAATGAGGTCAGCAGTGATCCAATTTAAGTGTGCTCCTTTTACTCTCACCTTACGCAGCGGGGCATGCAAATTCCAAACTTGTAGGAGTTCAGACTGAAAGAATTCAACTGCAGAATCTAGATCTGGGATAAGGTTTAATCTGTGCCAGGGGAGGTTCTTGATGTCATTTAGAAATGATTGAAGATTTCATTTTTTGAAGGACCTGGTGATTTTAACCTTGGGAGAGGATTTAGTTGCCTTTATTTTGCGCACGTAGTACACTAGGCAGTGGTCACTGAAATTGTTAGGGAGAACACATGCCTCCTGGATTCGGTCGGGAGAAGTGGAGAGAATCCAGTCAAGCAGGGTGTGATTATGGCTTTTGATGTTTATTATTATTATTATTCTTTATTTATAAAGCGCCAACAGATTCCGCAGCACTGTTCATAGGTAACAAAGATAAATGGACAGTACAATATGAGACACCAGACAAAATTTAACAAACAAATACAGGAGGAATTGGGAGCCCTGTTCCCGTGGGAACTTACAATCTAAATGCGAGTTGGGGAGGAGATTAATTGCGTTAGCTGCAAAGATTTAAACAGCGAGCGACAACTATTATTTTTTGGATTCAGCCAATCAATATTAAAATCTTCAAAAACCAAAATTTAACTTTTTGGGTTTTGAGCTATGGTTTCACTAAGGAGATGTGCTATGTCAGAAAGGGAATGTACAGGGGAGCTAGGTGGGCGGTAGATCCCTACAGCAATTATTGATTTACTGCATGGGATCTCAATTGTGCCAGAAAGGAAATCAAAGGTGGCAGGAGAGCTAGATTTTTGTAAGGGGGTGTACTTTGTGGAATTGTCAACATAAATTACAATGCCACCTCCTCTCTTTGCTCTATCATTTCTATGGCATGAATACCCATGTATTGCAATGGCAGAGTCAGGTATTTTTGCGGTTAGCCACGATTCAGAGATCACAATGATTTTGGGCTTGTATTGTAAACACCAAGCTTGCAGTGCATCAGTTTTTGGTAGTAAGCTGCGGATATTACAGTGCACAAAGGAGAGGCCTTTTTTAGCTGGAAGGCTAGGAATGGAATTTGTTAGGGGACCAGGGTTAGACTCTATATAATTTGCAAGGGCAAGTAACATAAGGAATAGGAATTTGGAAATCATTTTTGTTTGGCCATATAGTGAATGTGATACTTTATAATTTTGTGAGGTGGGGGTAGGATGGTTATTTTTTATAACCCTCCACCAGCACTCAGCAGATAAGTTATAGCAACAGAGCAGGTGATGGTGTATGATAATCTGTTTTCCAGTTAGAGGTGTGTGCTTATGGCGGTTATTATGTGAACAAAATTGGAGTGAGAAGAGGGTTATCATGAATAACAGTATGGTTATATTTGGATTCATGTTAGTGGTATGAGGTGTGTAGATAAAAAAATAAAAAGTATATACACTATTGATGTGTGATATATAGCTATTTGTAGGAAGAGAGGGTATGTATTCTATAGGGTTAAGTAAAAGGAAGGATGTGCTGATCAGTGTTTGCAGCTGTCATTTAAGGAGAATGAAAGTAGTGTGGGAAACTATCTATAAATGAAGAAATGAGCCTGGGGTGGGTGGGGTGAGGGGCAGGGTGGGAGGGAAACTATCTTCCAGAAGCTACCTGTTTGCAAAGCAGGGGAACAGCTGAAATAAGTTCTGTATTTTCTTGCAAGGCTTGGGTAGATATGCTTTAAAATCAGGCTGAAGGAGAGAGATATATTAGCGTCAGATTGGCCTGCAAAAATGTAAAGGAATGGGGAGGGTATATCTATGGACATTTGAGCTAAGGGTTATTCAAGCAAAAACACAGGGAAAGTTAAAATTACAGAGATAAGACAGAGGTATTCATGTAGGGGAATAAAACCATTAAAGTACAAAAAAGATATATGGGCCTTAGCTGGTTAAACTAACTTTTAACATAATGGTCAGACATAATGGTGATAAAATATGCATTTAAAATTATAAAAACGAAACAAAAACAAAAAATAGCCAATACATATAACAATACACACATCAGAAAATAATAGGGTAGGTAAAATATAATGATATTACTATCTTCCAGAAGCTACCTGTTTGCAAAGCAGGGAACAGCTTAAATAAGTTCTGTATTTTCTTGCAAGAGTTTTCCTGACGGTTTTCCTAATTCCCATTTATGTGTTTTTATCACATCACCTGTTATTAGTTTCTCGACTTTTAATAAAAGTTAAGTTTTAATAATAGACCAAAAACACTGTTATACCATAGTACATCTGTGAGTGCAGTATGTGTATTCTTAACTGAAAAAACCCTGTTAACAAGTTTAATATAATACACTGCACCCCCATCCTTTACATGATTTAAATATACTAAATTAATAATAAAAGGAAGTCGTAAATAGCTACATCACTGGTAGTGCCATTGTTTTCCCCAATATACTGGTATTCTAAGAGTCAACCAGACTTTCTGTAATTAAATTACTCATGAACCTACAACCCTTCAACTTCAACTTTTAACTTCATGACTCCAAGCACAATTTAAAGGGCTATGAAACCCCCCAAAAATATATGTGACTCAGACATAACATACCATTTTTAAAAAGTTTCCAATTTACGTCTATTATCAAATTTGCTTTGTTCCCATGATATTCTTTGTTGAAGTGATACATAGGTAGGTGTCTGGAGCACTGCAGGTCAAGAAATAGTGCTACCATCTAGTTCTCTGGCAAATGGATAACATTCTTGCAAAATTGTTGCCATATAGTAATCCACACATGTGTACGCTCCTGCAAAAGAAACCAAGATAACAAAGCAAATTTGATGATAGATTCTCAATTTGAATGATGAAAGAACAATTTGGGGTTTTTATGTCACCTTAAACAGGAGAGGCTAAGCCAGTGATTCATAGTCAGCAAAGCCACTGCTTTACCCACATAAGTTACTGTGAACTTATTAGTTGTGTGGGCATATGAATTTATAGGCTAAATTTCCTTGTTTATACTTGAGAACCTTTATCCTATGCAGGCCCTGAAGGAGTTAGAGTAATGGAAGGTTCTCCTTTGTTATCAGGGATTGTTTAGATCAATCAGAGGCAGACATTGGGTATATATGTGTAATATAGTATTATGATTGTAGGTCTCAGATAAAGCCGTGAGTCGAAATGCATCAGGCCGTTTCGCCACTTGCCAGTGGTATTTTTATTCATGTTTCCTGCTTCCCTGTTCAAATAAAGGATTGCATTGTTTGACTTTTACAGAGCTCAGCTAATTCATTATTTACAACATACAATAACTATATCATAACACAGACTTAGTTTAATAAAGACTTATATATATATATATATATATATATATATGTTGCAGGTAAAGTCAGATATTGGGTAATCCGAAGATTACCCGGGTAAAATGGACATTATCTAAGCGGCTGTTGGTAAACCCAATGAATGATCATAAATCCCCTTAGAGTGCGGAGTCACTGCATCAAACATATAAAGCATGCACTGTAATTCCCTCATCTTCACTACTTTTTTGCCTCTGCCTGTGGGGTTCAAAGTCACCCTTGTAAACCTCATTCCCCAAGGTTCACTTGGTGTAGATGCCAGAGGATCGGCGGGTGCCTTCCTTGAACCCCCCCAGGCGGAGGCAAAAGAAATAGTGTAGGTGGGGAATTACAGTACATCTGGTTTTACCAACAGTCACTTGGGTAATGTGTGTTTTACCTGGGTAATCCAAGGAATACCTGGATTTCTTACTTTACCCGTAATATATATATAGTATAAAGTAGATCCGCACTCACTGGACTTTGAAAAAACAAAACGTGGTTTATTGTTGTGACGTTTCGGAGATCAAACCGTCCCCTTTATCAGTGGTCTGATGAAGGGGACAGTTTGATCTCCGAAACGTCACAACAATAAACAACGTTTAGTTTTTTCAAACTCTAGTGAGTGCGGATCTACTTTATACTATTAATAACCACTGTTCCTGTCACCCTGGCCATTTATTGAGGAGGCGAGAGTGCTTATCCCACAGCTATCATTATATATACAGCTATATATATATATATATATATATATATTCGATTGCAAGTGAAGCAATACATTTTTATTGCTCTTGAGCACTAGTATTACAAGTTGAAAGTAAACATTTAGAGCGCGAGTGAAAGATTCAGACATGCTAACATCTGGAGGTCGGATATAATAACCACGCTAACTCCCTTTCCCCATAGATTTTTATGGAGCAAGCTAAAAATAGCCTTCTCTTGTAATTGCACTCGAGTGCTAACCTGAAGATGCACTAGGCCAACTGCGCTAAAGCCAAAGGTGCATTAACGCATTTGGAATATTTTAAATGCCTATGTTCTTCACGTCACTTCAAAATGTTTTTTTTTAATTTTTTATAAATGTATATATATATTATATATGGAATATATAAATATATATTTCAAAATAAAAATAACATTTTCTTCTTAAGGGAAGAACAAAGGAATTTCAAGTATTTCTATTAAAAAAGTATAATAACATATGTTTTGTATACATATTACAAAGCTAAGAAAGGGATTGGCCATGAAATAGTAACATATCTTTTAAGAAAGAAACAAGCAAGGAAAAAAAGAAAGGAACTGGGTGGAATGTCTATAACAAAGGTGTTGAACTCCAAGAAATTAGAAACAAATATTTAGGTATATTTCAGGGAAATAAAAGTGTATGAACTATCAGCTAGATTACGAGTTTTGTGTTATGAGCGGTGCTAACTTGCAAGTTATTGTCACCGCTCACTTCCCTACAGCGCTGGTATTACAGGTTTACAAAAACCCGGTGTTCACAGGCAAGAAGTGAGCGTAGAGCAAAATTTAGCTCCATACCGCACTCCAATACCAGCGCTGCTGAAAGCTGTGGTGAGCTGGTTTTACGTGCTCATGCACGATTTCCCCATAGACATTAATGGGGAGAGCTGGCTGAAAAAAAGTCTAACACCTGCAAAAAAGCAGCATAAAGCTCTGTAACGCAGCCCCATTGATTCCTATAGGGGAAAAAATTTTATGTTTACACCTAACACCCTAACATGAACCCCGAGTCTAAACACCCCTAATCTTACACTTATTAACCCCTAATCTGCCGCCCCGACATTGCTGACACCTACATTATACTTATTAATCCCTAATCTGCCGTTCCGAACCTCGCCGCCACTATAATAAACATATTAACCCCTAAACCGCCGCACTGCCGCATCGCAAACACTAGTTAAATATTATTAACCCCTAATCTGCCACCCCTAACATCGCTGCCACCTACCTACATTTATTAACCCCTAATCTGCCGCCCCAACGTCGCCGCCACTATACTAAATTTATTAACCCCTAAACCTAAGTCTAACCCTAACACCCCCTAACTTAAATAAAATAAAATTAAATCTAAATAAAAATTACTATCATTGCCTAAATAATTCCTACTTAAAACTAAATACCTGTAAAATAAACCCTAAGCTAGCTAAAATATAACTAATAGTTACATTGTAGCTAGTTTAGGGTTTATTTTTATTTTACAGGTAAGTTTGTATATATTTTAACTAGGTAGAATAGTTAGTAAATAGTTATTAACTATTTACTAACTACCTAGCTAAAATAAATACAAATTTACCTGTAAAATAAAACCTAACCTGAGTTACACTAACACCTAAACTTACACTACAATTAAATAAATTACCTAAATTAAATACAATTACCTAAATTATAAAAAACAAACACTAAATTACACAAAATAAAAAAAGAAATGATCAGATATTTAAACTAATTACACCTAATCTAATAGCCCTATCAAAATAAAAAAGCCCCCCAAAATAAAAAAAACCCAGCCTTAACTAAACTAACAATAGCCCTTAAAAGGGCCTTTTGCAGGGTATTGCCCCAAAGAAATCAGCTCTTTTACCCGTAAAAAAAAATACAAACACCCCCCCAACTACCTACACAACCAACCCCCCAAATAAAATCCTAACTAAAAAAACCTAAGCTCCCCATTGCCCTGAAAAGGGCATTTGGATGGGCATTGCCCTTAAAAGGGCATTTAGCTCTTTCTCAAGTGCCCAAACCCTAATCTAAAAATAACCCCCCCCAATAAACCCTTAAAAAAACCTAACACTAACCCCAGAATATCCGCTTACAGTTTTGAAGACCGGACATCCATCCTCAACGAAGCCAGGAGAAGTCTTCATCCAAGTGGCAAGAAGTCCTGAACGAAGCCGGTAGAAGTCTTCATCCAAGCCGGCAGCAGTGGTCCTCCAGACGGGCAGAAGTCTTCATCCAGTCGGCATCTTCTATCTTCATCCATCCGGCGCGGAGTGGGTTCATCTTCAAGACATCCGGCACGGAGCATCCTCTTCTTACGACTCTTCTGGAATGAAGGTTCCTTTAAGTGATGTCATCCAAGATGGCGTCCCTTGAATTCCGATTGGCTGATAGAATTCTATCAGCCAATCGGAATTAAAGGTGAAAAAATCCTATTGGCTGATGCAATCAGTAAATAGGATTGAGCTTCAATTCTATTGGCTGATCCAATCGGCCAATAGGATTGAGCTCGCATTCTATTGGCTGGTCCAATCAGCCAATAGAATGCAAGCTCAATCCTATTGACTGATTGGATCAGCCAATAGGATTGAAGCTCAATCCTATTGGCTGATTGCCTCAGCCAATAAGATTTTTTCACCTTTAATTCCGATTGGCTGATAGAATTCTATCAGCCAATCGGAATTCAAGGGACGCCATCTTGGATGACGTCACTTAAAGGAACCTTAAAGGGACAGTATACTGTAAAATAGTTTTTCCCTTAATGTGTTTACAATTGCTTTTTTTACCAACTGCAGAGTAAAAAATGTATGAAAATTAGCTTTTTTAGGCTTATTTGTGTATATTAAAGCTCTGATTTTGTGTTTTGAAGCCACAACCTAATAAAATGGGTTGAGCTTGTAGGTATAATCAGATCTCATTACTGTATCACATTGTGCAAATATACCTGCTTCTTTATCTTATATCTGTCCTTAAAACAATCACCAGTACTTTGAGAGAACAATGGAAAATCAACATTTTATTACCTTATCTCTGCTATATCCCACTGGGAGTGTAATTTCTTCTGCTGGCTGAGTTTACAAAGCTTATCTATAGCTGGTACGCGAGGCCACAAACTTTCAGAATAGGTGGGGATACCACATGCTAAATCAACAATTTCAAATGCCAATATAAGGGTAAAGGAGCTACTTGTAAACAATTTAATACACTCCAGCAGGTAAAGTGGATCATTGGGAACAAATTAAAGGGGAGAAAATGTTTGAGTAAACTGTCCCTTTAATTCCAGAAGAGTCGTCGTAAGAAGAGGATGCTCCGCGCCGGATGTCTTGAAGATGGACCCGCTCGGCGCCGGATGGATGAAGATAGAAGATGCCTTCTGAATGAACACTTCTGCCCGTCTGGAGGACCACTTCTGCTGGCTTGGATGAAGACTTTTCGCGGCTTCGTTGAGGATGGATGTCCGGTCTTCAGAACTGTAAGTGGATCTTCGGGGGTTAGTGTTAGGTTTTTTTAAGGGTTTATTGGGTTGGTTTTATTTTTAGATTAGGGCTTGGGCACTTGAAAAAGAGCTAAATGCCCTTTTAAGGGCAATGCCCACCCAAATGCCCTTTTCAGGGCAATGGGGAGCTTAGGTTTTTTTAGTTAGGATTTTATTTGGGGGGTTGGTTGTGTGGGTGGTGGGTTTTACTGTTGGGGGGATGTTTGTATTTTTTTTACAGGTAAAAGAGCTGATTTCTTTGGGGTAATGCCCTGCAAAAGGCCCTTTTAAGGGCTATTGTTGGTTTAGTTTAGGCTAGGGTTTTTTTTTATTTCGTGGGGCTTTTTTATTTTGATAGGGCTATTAGATTAGGTGTAATTAGTTTAAATATCTGATTATTTCTTTTTTTATTTTGTGTATTTTAGTGTTTTTTTGTTTGTAATTTAGGTAATTGTATTTAATTTAGGTAATTTATTTAATTGTAGTGTAAGGTTAGGTGTTAGTGTAACTCAGGTTAGGTTTTATTTTACAGGTAAATTTGTATTTATTTTTGCTAGGTAGTTAGTAAATAGTTAGTAACTATACTAACTATTCTACCCAGTTAAAATAAATACAAACTTACCTGTAAAATAAAAATAAACCCTAAGCTAGCTACAATGTAACTATTAGTTATATTGTAGCTAGCTTAGGGTTTATTTTATAGGTAAGTATTTAGTTTTAAATAGGAATTATTTAGGTAATGATAGTAATTTTTATTTAGATTTGTTTTAATTATATTTAAGTTAGGGGGTGTTAGGGTTAGGGTTAGACTTAGGTTTAGGGGTTAGGAACAGCAGATTAGGGGTTAATAATATTTAACTAGTATTTGCTATGCGGGAGAGTGGCGGTTTAGAGGTTAATATGTTTATTCTAGTGGCGGCGATGTCCAGGGCGGCATATTAGGGGTCAATAATTTTATTTTAGTATTTGCGATGTGGGAAGGCCTCGGTTTAGGGGTTAATAGGTAGTTTATGGGTGTTAGTGTACTTTTTAGCACTTTAGTAATGAGTTTTATGTATCGGCGTTGTAGCGCAAAACTCATAACTACTGACTTTCAGTTTACAGTATGGATCTTGGCGGTATAGGGTGTACCGCTCACTTTTTGGCTTCCCAGGCAGACTATGGAAGTCCCATTGAAAAAGGACTTTTTGAAAGCTGCGGTAATTACGTTGCGTTACGGCCAAAAAAGTGTGCTGTGCCCCTAAACCTGCAAGACTCGTAATACCAGCGGTAGTGAAAAAGCAGCATTATGAGCCTTAACGCTGCTTTTTCACTCATACCGCAAAACTCGTAATCTAGCCGTATATTAATTATCTACAATTTACATTAACCAATATATTTGCTATTTAATTTTGCGCAAAGAAATTTTAATTGAAAGGGTTTTGCATACATTGTAGTGATTATTTTTTCACAAAAAAATCTCTCCTCTCTCTTTAGAAATACATATTAGCCTAGATTACAAGTGGAGCATAAAATGATAGCGCTATAGTTTGCTAACATCACTAGCGAGCAATCCATGGCACTCAAATTTTCCTTCTATAATACAATTTGAAAATAAAATATTGGTGGTCGAGTGAAAGTCTCATTCACGCTAACATCTAGGGTCTGATAGTGCGGCTGTGCAAAATCCCTCACCTAATAGACTTCCAAGGGGCGCACTACACAACTCAGATCTGGCTTTCACATGATTGCTAACCTGAAGGTGCACTAAGCTGAAGGTATTAAACAAAGAAGAAATATAAAAGAGAGACAGAGGATATAGTTTGTTTATATATATATATATATATATATATATATATATATATATATATATATAAACAAAAATGGTACAGGACAAATGGCTACTATAAATGTGTCTTTTTCCAAAAACAATTTTATCAAACTTTAGAAAACATTAATGTTATGCTAGATTATAATTTTAATGTGGTGCAGACCCTATAAAAAATTATTCTTCAACAAACTACAAGAGGAGAACAAGGACCATCAAAAATTTCTTAAGGCCCTGTATAGATAGGGAATCAAGCACTCTTTTTTTTATAAAAAATAGCTCAAAAGTGTAGCTAAATTAAACAATTGGAATGAATCTCTGACCAGTACAATCACTGAGAACAAAAAATAATTTATTAATAGTACAGAAAGAAGTAAATCCTAACTGTCTAAACATAGCAATAGGCCAGTTGTGTGCTGGCCTCGGGTATATGTTAGCAACACAAAGTAAAGTATGTTGAACAAACAATATAGTACATGTGGTCAATTAAAACCCTGAAGATGTGCACATCATAATCATAATATTGGCAAAAATACAATCCAAAGACACCTAGTACACTGCTACACCCAAGCTGTACACGGTACCCAAGTCAATACAAGGGATAATTACCGGACAGGTAAATTTTTAGGGATCTAAGTAGTGATAGGTGCTTTGTAAAGATTTCAGGAACAACAATAATGGCAGTATAGCAACAATTACAAAGAATTACATACAAGTATGAAGAATAGCTATTGCAATGGTTATTAGCAATAAGATAGATAGTGAGTTACATGCAAGTATGAAGAATAACTATTGCAATGGTTATTAGCAATAAGATAGATAGTGGAACATAGTAATACATCCTCCATAATGAATTGCCTCAGTACAGCAGTTACATAGAGACACAGCAGTTTACATAGAGATGCCTGCATATATTCAATATATGCAGGCATCTCTATGTAAACTGCTGTGTCTCTGTAACTGCTGTACTAAGGCAATTCATTATGGAGGATGTATTACTATGTTCCACTATCTATCTTATTGCTAATAACCATTGCAATAGTTAATGTTCTACTTGTAATACAGCCCTTAATATATTAGAACCTGTGCTGACCATTCTTTGGAACAACAGGTGGAACTGCTTGAGAGCTATCATCCTCAATACAAATGGTAGTGCTAGCCGCTAGTGGAATCTTGCAACATATAGATACTTCTATACATTCTATAGTTTGGCAATGTAGTGACTGTATCTTATAGCTCTTGCTACAATGTTGCATGTAGTTGCTCTCTTGTTTTGAGAAATATAAAAGTGACCCCAAGGTCTTCATCACAATTTAACCCTAAAAGCATGTCCCCCAAACCTGCCTGTGCAATTTAAACCTAATTGCACCAAGTCTCCCAATACCTTACGTACAATGTAGCTTTAACCAAAATCTCCTTTGACCTTCAAATATAATTACTCTAAACCAAATACTACCCGGATTGGGGACAGAGAGTTTGCATGCAGATGTTTATTGACTGTAGTTGGGGCTGAGGGTGTTTAATGATAAATTAAATTGAACTGAGGGTCTCAGGGTGGTCTCCTTTATGGCAGTGGGTGTAAATGTATATTTATGAGGCCATAACACTGATACCTTTGCCACATTGACACCAATATTTCAGAGACTTGCAAATGAAACTTGCTGACAACTGGTTGCTATAACTATTTAGTGACAGAAAGTATCAAGCTATCACTAAGCTAATTGTGAAAAGGGACCTGCTATACAGATATGATGTCGCCTTTAGGGGATTGCATGGAATTTAGCCTTATGTGTTTAACGGACACAAAGGGATTAAATACAATATAGCTAATGCCCCGCTAGGGCATAGCATTGTTTGAGCATAATACAAGTTGAAAGTAAATGCGAACGCGTGAGCACTGTCACGATTTACGCTAGAATGATTACCGCATCATCAGAGCTCTGGTTAACTGTTTCACTAAACAAAAGAGTGTCACAAAACACATCAAAAATACATTACAAAATACACTTACACTCATAATAACACTATCTGATAAAAAATATGAAAAATATATTGCACAAAAAAGTTATAAAGGTTTAAAGATGTGAGATCTCAGGTATTAGAAAAAAAGGGCTGCAAAGGGCTTTAACATAGAGATACATACATATACATGTCTAAATATTTATGTATGTATGTATATATGTCTATATATGTGTACATATATATTTATGTATTTACAGACATATATACACATATAAAGACATAAATATATATGTACACACATACAAACATATACATGTATATAAGTAAATTGGAGCCCTTTGCAGTCAAGTACATTTAAGTACATGAAAACACGTAAAACCATATTTATGCAATATTAATTTTAATAAAGGTTTTAACTATGTATTTACTGTAAATATTTCACATTCCAATGTTCTGTACACAGGGAAATATGTTCTAAGTTTTTCTAAATAGATATTCCTAAATATATATATATATATATATATATATATATATATATATATATATATATATATATATATGTATATATCTATACATATATATAATAAAATATTTATATATAGGTATGGATATATATTGTACCAAAAAACATCAGATATATGTAGAATTATGTATTGATGTATACATATCACATATTCTACTATGTGAAGAACATTGGAATGTGAAATATTCATATTTTTATGTTGCATTAGCGCACTTGAGAATATGCATTTGGGTTAGCGCGAGAGTAGGGTATTTTTTTCTTCCATTTTATTTTCTCCATCGACTATATGGGGGTCGGGGGAATAGGTTATTGAGCGTGCAATATTGTAAATTTGGCTTTTTGTGCGCATAATTTTAGCGCGCAACTGATAACTTTTACTTTCAACTTGTAATATGAGTGCAAAAACACAATTGAACACAATTGAAGCTAAAACTCATTGGTTAGCGATACCTTAGAGCTCTGGTTAACTGTTTCGCAAAACAAAAAAGTGTCAAAAAATACATTACAATGTACAGTTACACTCATAATAACACTATCTAATAAGAATTATTTAAAAAAATATTGCACAGAAAAGTTAAAAGGGCTCAATGATATGAGGTTTCAGGTGTTAGAAAAAAAGTCAGGCAAAGGGCGTTAATACAGAGATACATACATATACATGTCTAAAGATGTATGTGTATGTATGGTTATATACTGTGTATATATATATATATATATATATGTCCATATATGTATACATATGTATTTATGTATTTATATGTCGGCTAGATTTAGAGTTCTGCGGCCAAAGGGGTGCGTCAGCTACGCTGGCTTTTTTTTCTCCCGCACCTTTTAAATACCGCTGGTATTTAGAGTTCACAGAAGGGCTGCGTTAGGCTCGAAAAAGGGAGCATAGAGCATATTTACCGCCACTGCAACTCTAGATACCAGCGTTGCTTACGGACGCCGCCAGCTTCAAAAACGTGCTCGTGCACGATTCCCCCATAGGAAACAATGGGGCTGTTTGAGCTGAAAAAAAACTAACACCTGCAAAAAAGCAGCGTTCAGCTCCTAACGCAGCTACATTGTTTCCTATGGGGAAACACTTCCTAAGTCTGCACCTAACACTCTAACATGTACCCCGAGTCTAAACACCCCTAACCTTACACTTATTAACCCCTAATCTGCCGCCCCCGCTATCGCTGACCCCTGCATATTATTATTAACCCCTAATCTGCCTCTCCGTACACCGCCGCAACCTAAATTATACCTATGTACCCCTAATCTGCTGCCCCTAACATCGCCGACCACTATGTTATATTTATTAACCCCTAATCTGCCACCCCCGCTATCGCTAACACCTGATCGGAACAGCCAATAGAATGCGAGCTCAATCTGATTGGCTGATCGGATCAGCCAATCGGATTGAACTTGATTCTGATTGGCTGATTCCATCAGCCAATCAGAATTTTCCTACCTTAATTCCGATTGGCTGATAGAATCCTATCAGCCAATCGGAATTCGAGGGACGCCATCTTGGATGACGTCCCTTAAAGGAAACGTCATTCGTCGGGAAGTCGTCGGTGAAGATGGATGTTCCGCGTCGGCGGGATGAACATGGATCCGGAAGAAAGAAGATTGAAGATGCCGTTGATAGAAGACTTCAGTCGGATCATGGACCTCTTCAACTCCCGCTTGGATGAAGACTTCAGCCGGATCATGGACATCTTCAGCCCCCCGCTTGGGCTTGGATCAAGACATCGGAGCCAGGACGGATCGGTGTGATACCCGGCGAGGTGAAGATAAGGTAGGAAGATCTTCAGGGGCTTAGTGTTAGGTTTATTTAAGGGGGGTTTGGGTTAGATTAGGGGTATGTGGGTGGTGGGTTGTAATGTTGGGGGGGGGGTATTGTATGTGTTTTTTTTACAGGCAAAAGAGCTGAATTCTTTGGGGCATGCCCCGCAAAGGGCCCTTTTCAGGGCTGGTAAGGTAAAAGAGCTTTGAACTTTTTTAATTTAGAATAGGGTAGGGCATTTTTTTATTTTGGGGGGCTTTGTTATTTTATTAGGGGGCTTAGAGTAGGTGTAATTAGTTTAAAATTGTTGTAATATTTTTCTAATGTTTGTAAATATTTTTTTATTTTTTGTAACTTAGTTCTTTTTTATTTTTTGTACTTTAGTTAGTTTATTTCATTGTATTTATTTGTAGATATTGTATTTAATTAATTTATTGATAGTGTAGTGTTAGGTTTAATTGTAGATAATTGTAGGTATTGTATTTAATTAATTTATTGATAGTGTAGTGTTAGGTTTAATTGTAACTTAGGTTAGGATTTATTTTACAGGTAATTTTGTAATTATTTTAACTAGGTAACTATTAAATAGTTATTAACTATTTAATAGCTATTGTACCTGGTTAATATAATTACAAAGTTGCCTGTAAAATAAATATTAATCCTAAAATAGCTACAATATAATTATAATTTATATTGTAGCTATATTAGGGTTTATTTTACAGGTAAGTATTTAGCTTTAAATAGGAATAAGTTATTTAATAAGAGTTAATTTATTTCGTTAGATTTAAATTATATTTAATTTAGGGGGGTGTTAGGGTTAGGGTTAGACTTAGCTTTAGGGGTTAATACATTTATTATAGTAGCGGTGAGATCCGGTCGGCAGATTAGGGGTTAATAATTGTAGGTAGGTGGAGGCGACGTTGGGGGCGGCAGATTAGGGGTTAATAAATATAATATAGGGGTCTGCGGTATTAGGGGCAGCAGATTAGGGGTACATAGGTATAATTTAGGTTGCGGCAGTGTACGGAGTGGCAGATTAGGGGTTAATAATAATATGCAGGTGTCAGCGATAGCAGGGGCGGCAGATTAGGGGTTAATAAATATAATATAGGGGTCGGCGATGTTAGGGGCAGCAGATTAGGGGTACATAGGGATAACGTAGCTGGCGGCGGTGTACGGAGAGGCAGATTAGGGGTTAAAAAAATTTAATAGAGTGGCGGCGATGTGGGGGGAACTCGGTTTAGGGGTGTATAGGTAGTTTATGGGTGTTAGTGTACTTTAGAGTACAGTAGTTAAGAGCTTTATAAACCGGCGTTAGCCCAGAAAGCTCTTAACTCCTGACTTTTTTCTGCGGCTGGAGTTTTGTCGTTAGATTTCTAACGCTCACTTCAGCCAAGACTCTAAATACCGGCGTTAGAAAGATCCCATTGAAAAGATAGGATACGCAAATGGCGTAGGGGGATCTGCGGTATGGAAAAGTCGCGGCTGCAAAGTGAGCGTTAGACCCTTTCCTGACTGACTCCAAATACCAGCGGGCGGTAAAAACCAGCGTTAGGAGCCTCTAACGCTGGTTTTGACGGCTACCGCCCAACTCTAAATCTAGGCCTGTGTATTTACAGACATATATACAGTGAGTGCAGAATTATTAGGCAAATGAGTATTTTGACCACATCATCCTCTTTATGCATGTTGTCTTACTCCAAGCTGTATAGGCTCGAAAGCCTACTACCAATTAAGCATATTAGGTGATGTGCATCTCTGTAATGAGAAGGGGTGTGGTCTAATGACATCAACACCCTATATCAGGTGTGCATAATTATTAGGCAACTTCCTTTCCTTTGGCAAAATGGGTCAAAAGAAGGACTTGACAGGCTCAGAAAAGTCAAAAATAGTGAGATATCTTGCAGAGTGATGCAGCACTCTTAAAATTGCAAAGCTTCTGAAGCGTGATCATCGAACAATCAAGCGTTTCATTCAAAATAGTCAACAGGGTCGCAAGAAGCGTGTGGAAAAACCAAGGCGCAAAATAACTGCCCATGAACTGAGAAAAGTCAAGCGTGCAGCTGCCAAGATGCCACTTGCCACCAGTTTGGCCAGAGCTGCAACATCACTGGAGTGCCCAAAAGCACAAGGTGTGCAATACTCAGAGACATGGCCAAGGTAAGAAAGGCTGAAAGACGACCACCACTGAACAAGACACACAAGCTGAAACGTCAAGACTGGGCCAAGAAATATCTCAAGACTGATTTTTCTAAGGTTTTATGGACTGATGAAATGAGAGTGAGTCTTGATGGGCCAGATGGATGGGCCCGTGGCTGGATTGGTAAAGGGCAGAGAGCTCCAGTCCGACTCAGACGCCAGCAAGGTGGAGGTGGAGTACTGGTTTGGGCTGGTATCATCAAAGATGAGCTTGTGGGGCCTTTTCGGGTTGAGGATGGAGTCAAGCTCAACTCCCAGTCCTACTGCCAGTTTCTGGAAGACACCTTCTTCAAGCAGTGGTACAGGAAGAAGTCTGCATCCTTCAAGAAAAACATGATTTTCATGCAGGACAATGCTCCACCACACTCGTCCAAGTACTCCACAACGTGGCTGGCAAGAAAGGGTATAAAAGAAGAAAATCTAATGACATGGCCTCCTTGTTCACCTGATCTGAACCCCATTTAGAACCTGTGGTCCATCATCAAATGTGAGATTTACAAGGAGGGAAAACAGTACACCTCTCTGAACAGTGTCTGGGAGGCTGTGGTTGCTGCTGCACGCAATGTTGATGGTGAACAGATCAAAACACTGACAGAATCCATGGATGGCAGGCTTTTGAGTGTCCTTGCAAAGAAAGGTGGCTATATTGGTCACTGATTTGTTTTTGTTTTGTTTTTGAATGTCAGAAATGTATATTTGTGAATGTTGAGATGTTATATTGGTTTCACTGGTAAAAATAAATAATTGAAATGGGTATATATTTGTTTTTTGTTAAGTTGCCTAATAATTATGCACAGTAATAGTCACCTGCACACACAGATATCCCCCTAAAATAGCTAAAACTAAAAACAAACTAAAAACTACTTCCAAAAATATTCAGCTTTGATATTAATGAGTTTTTTGGGATCATTGAGAACATGGTTGTTGTTCAATAATAAAATTAATACTCAAAAATACAACTTGCCTAATAATTCTGCACTGCCTGTACACATATAAACACATAAATAACACCACCACCATCAGCCTGAACCGTTGATACAAGGCAGTCTGGATCAATGCTTTTATGTTATTTATGCCAAATTCTGACCCTACCATCTGAATGTTGGAGCTGAATTCGAGACTCATCAGACCAGGCAACATTTTTCCAGCCTTCTATTGTCCAATTTTGATACGAATTGTAGCCTCAGTTTCCTGTTCTTAGATGACAGGAGTGGCACCCAGTGTTGTCTTCTGCTCCTGTAGCCCATCTGCTTCAAGGTTCGAGGTGTTGTGCATCCAGAGATGGTATTCTGCAAACCTTGGTTGTAACGAGTGGCTATTTGAGTTACTGTTGCCTTTCTATCATCTTGAACCAGTCTGCCCATTCTCCTCTGATCTCTGACATCAACAAGGCATTGTTGTCCACACAACTGTCGCTCACTGGATATTTTCTTTTTTTCAGACCATTCTCTGTAAACCCTAGAGATGGTTGTGCATGCAAATCCCAATAGATCAGCAGTTTTTGAAATACTTAGACCAACCCGCCTGGCACCAACAACCATACCACGTTCAAAGCCACTTAACTCCCCTTTCAATCTGATGCTTGGTTTGAAGTCATCTTAACCACGTCTAGATGCCTAAATACATTGAGTTGCTGCCATGTGATTGGCTGATTAGCAATTGAACATGTGTACTTAATAAAGTGGCCAGTGAGTGTAAATAAGTGCATTGGAGTCTTTTGCAGTCAAGTAGACGAAAACATGTAAAAGCATATTTATGCAATATTCATATTTAATTAAGTGTTTAACTGTGTATTTACTGTAAATATTTCACATTCCAATATTCTGCACATAGCAGAATATGTTCTAAGTATTGATAAATAAATATATAGTCTTGATAAAGGTCTCTTTGTGACCGAAATGCGTTGACTGGTAAGCACAATTTCATTTTCTATTGATCTAAAAACAATCTACACCATCATATCTTTCTTTTACAGAAGGATCATCCAGGGATTATAACAACATATTTGCCAAGAAGATAGAATTTTGGGTTGGAAAACGGCTAACAAGTACTGACACTGCTATTCAGTATAAAACACTTGGAAAATCACCATAACTATTGCTGTTAAGATTCACAACACTTTAAAAAATTATTGATTTTTCTTAAAGAGACACACTACTTATTATAATTTATTGTTGGATTACTTTTTCTATTAAGTTTTCACTGTTGGACTATTTTTTGGACTATTATTTACATTTATATAAGTTACAATTTGAACACACCACAATGTTTTTGTAAATTTTTGGTTTTTCATTTTTCACAATCTTTGTTCTTAATTCACTTTTTTTGAAGATCAACCTATTTTTTGACCATTAATAATTTTTGTACACTAATTTTTACACACAACTTTTTTGATACACATTTTTTACATTGGCTTATTGCTGTCACAATATTTTTTACTTGACAATGCGTATGTGTTAAACACACAGTTAAAGGTCTTACTCAGAGCCTTAGACATTAGTCACTATTGGCAATATTTAGGAGCATTGCATAGAATCGAGAACATTATTGGTTAGATAATATTATATAACTGGCTAATATATTTCACCTATTATGTGTATGTGGTAAACACAAAGTTGAATTTTTGTTGTGAGCCTTATACTTAATTTGGAATTTTTTAGGAATATTTTTAAGAGCAATGTTTGCACAATTTTAAATGCTATATCTGTTACATAACTATTTGTTTTAACTATTCATTTAGCTATTATTGTTGTATACATTTGATTGTTTATACATGGATCCATGTTTTTAACTTATTTGTGTACTCAATAAATTGTTTATTGTAATCGTTTGATAATAGACCCAGCCTTCGTATAGTTGACGCTTTGGTATACCTTATTAGTTAAATAAATATATATATATATATATGTGTGTGTGTGTGTGTGTGTGTGTGTGTGAAGAAGCACACTCCCACTCGCTTATGAAACAAATACCAGGGTGCAAAATCTCTCAATAAACACAGTCCAGCAATTGCACTCACTGGATGTAAACCACAGCAAACGTTATTGTGTGACGTTTCGGAGCATTCACTCCTTCCTCAGACAACCATAAAGTGAACAAAACAGTGCTTAAATGTTTATACAGGCCCCTCCCACTTCCCCTGCATCCGATACTCTAGCTCTAGGTAATTATTATTATCTGTCTCCTGGATTAAGTTTCAACACTTATATAGGATGGTTTAGATATATTTGTCATTAGATATATTCACTCCATGCACTGGGGATATTATGAATATGAATTAACATATTTTGCACTTATGATATGTATAGCGTATCCTGACATGATTGACATAATGCTGTTTTGATATTATCACTTATATGCAATGATTATGATTTGTGATACTTTTTGTGATTGGATGTAGGGGAAGTGGGAGGGGCCTGTATGATCATTTAAGCACTGTTTTTTTCACTTTATGGTTGTCTGAGGAAGGAGTGAATTCTCTGAAACGTCACACAATAAAGTTTGCTGTGGTTTAAATCCAGTGAGTGCAATTGCTGGACTGTGTTTTTATATATATATATATATATATATAAATATAGGGGGTGTGAGAGAGTAGGTAATATTGCTAATTTGCTTTAAATGGTGCCACCCTTATAGTAAATATAAAATATAAAAGAAAGATAGAAAAAAATACCAGGGTATATAAGATTACCCTAGAACAGCAAGGGAATAAACGGCACACATAGAAGACTTTCAAAAATTTATTTATAATAATTTCCCAAAAAAACACTTAAGTATATAGCGATATCTTATCTGTCAATATCAGTTACCACTAAAGACAGCAAAATCTAAAACATTTTAAGTGCACTTAGACCTAATACTTTCCCTATGCTATAAATTACAAAAAGACATCATAAACAATAAGGGGTTAACCAGAAAACTCATGTTTATAACGAATGTTACATAGAATCTAATGTTTATAGGACATTTATAGTAAGTAGGCAAAATACATGTTAAACATATGGCTGCAGTCCAAACAGAGGTGAACTATATTATGTATCAAAAAGCGCTTGTTTTTCCTCTTTATATATACCAGGGAATCTTCTCTTAAGGCAAATAAATGTGCCGCAAGTAGTACTGCTGGATAAAGAGTCTCTAGCAAGTGTAATAATTCAGTTGGAAAACACAGCATATACTTAGCTTAAGTCCTCCGGTTTTTGTTGTTTCCACTTGTCTTCTGCTTGCAAGCACCTGTGATGATTACTTGGCGTGTGACATCAGCAATAGTGGGAGTGGTCTCTCGTCACCAGGGACTATGAGTGGCTATAGACAGAAGGATCCATTTGAATCAATTTTGCATTGTAAGTTTTGCCAAGAACTTTGACAAATGACTGTATCGCAAAGTTATGTATATGTTCACCTATCGTATAGGCACATCTTCCATTGCACTCCAATAGCACACTCCTCAAAACCACTTACTCCACTGTCGGAGTCACACCTGAAAGATTCGTAGCTCACTTTAAAGGTACAGCTGCATGTATAGAGCCAAAAATGTCTCTGAAGAAACAAAAGATTCAGGGAAAAGGCCTGATGCCCTGATGATCCCCTGTAACACATACTGGAGGTGGGGGAGAAACGTGCGTTGGCACTATGTGTTTATGAGAACCCAGGTACCTGTCGAATGTACCGTGGGCCAGGATTTCTAGTGCACCTGTCCTTCCCTGAATCTTTTGTTTCTTCAGAGACATTTTTGGCTCTATACATGCAGCTGTACCTTTAAAGTGAGCTACGAATCTTTCAGGTGTGACTCCGACAGTGGAGTAAGTGGTTTTGAGGAGTGTGCTATTGGAGTGCAATGGAAGATGTGCCTATACGATAGGTGAACATATACATAACTTTGCGATACAGTCATTTGTCAAAGTTCTTGGCAAAACTTACAATGCAAAATTGATTCAAATGGATCCTTCTGTCTATAGCCACTCATAGTCCCTGGTGACGAGAGACCACTCCCACTATTGCTGATGTCACACGCCAAGTAATCATCACAGGTGCTTGCAAGCAGAAGACAAGTGGAAACAACAAAAACCGGAGGACTTAAGCTAAGTATATGCTGTGTTTTCCAACTGAATTATTACACTTGCTAGAGACTCTTTATCCAGCAGTACTACTTGCGGCACATTTATTTGCCTTAAGAGAAGATTCCCTGGTATATATAAAGAGGAAAAACAAGCGCTTTTTGATACATAATATAGTTCACCTCTGTTTGGACTGCAGCCATATGTTTAACATGTATTTTGCCTACTTACTATAAATGTCCTATAAACATTAGATTCTATGTAACATTCGTTATAAACATGAGTTTTCTGGTTAACCCCTTATTGTTTATGATGTCTTTTTGTAATTTATAGCATAGGGAAAGTATTAGGTCTAAGTGCACTTAAAATGTTTTAGATTTTGCTGTCTTTAGTGGTAACTGATATTGACAGATAAGATATCGCTATATACTTAAGTGTTTTTTTGGGAAATTATTATAAATAAATTTTTGAAAGTCTTCTATGTGTGCCGTTTATTCCCTTGCTGTTCTAGGGTAATCTTATATACCCTGGTATTTTTTTCTATCTTTCTTTTATATTTTATATATATATATATATATATATATATATATATATATACAGTATATATACCATAGTTTATATATAGGCATAGATATATATTGTACCAAAATACCATCAGATATATGCAGAAATATGTATTTATGAATTAATAGAACATATTTTGCTATGTGCAGAACATTGGAATGTGAAATATTCATATTTTTATGTAGGGTTAGTGCACTTGAGAATATGCAATCGTGTTTGCACACGAGTAGGATTTTTTTCCACTTTTTTGCTCCATTGACTCCTATGGGGGATACTTTATCACGCGCAATAATATGTTATGATTTTTACGTGTGCTGGGTTAGCTTGAACTTGTAATACGATCGTAAATCGGGGTGCACGAAAAGATTACTTCTAGCTCAATTAACGCTCGAGCCGGAGCATTAAATAATGCTCCACTTGTTATCTGGCCCTAAGTTAGTACAATCAAGTAAGAAAACAACCTGAATCTGATCTGTACCAGATACCTTACATCATTGTCTCTAATTGGAGGCCCAGCTTACGCTTTTAATAAAAATATATTGTAAACCAAATTCACAAAAAAGCTTTTTTTTCTATATGGAACATGTGTGGTCACAAATCCCTCCCTACCTGCCCCAGATGACCAAATCAGTCATTTAAATAAGACTTGATATTTCTGTGATTTATGATTTACACTGATTGATAATTTTCAAGATAGTTACACATGTGCTCTTCTTATCTGCATTACGTTACTGAGACAATATTAAATCATATTTTATTTATGGACTGTCATGATGTGACCCATGCTTGCAGAAAAAGAAAGAATAACAGTTTGCACAGAGTGATATTTTGGATATTGTGGAAGCCCCAGGAGACAGGCATAATTTTACAGTTCCCCTCAAAGAATATGTCAACAGAATTTATCAATAAGAAAGATTTCCCATCCTACGATATGTTATTTTAAAGAAATTACAATAATTACCCCTTTTCATTCCATAAAACAATTAGTCTTGGCTCCAGTTTCAGTAAGTTCTAGATAGAGCCATTCATCGCAGGTCATGTGTCTAGGGAGGATCGTGGGTATTAAATAATGGAAAGAGAATCCAATGATGCAGGGCCTCACACTGCAGTATTTCATAGAGGCCTTAGTGAAGTGAAGCTTGACACTTGACAGATTGAGTGTAACATGCAGGAGCTTTGGAATTCCATCCACAGCAGTTTAGAAATAGCCTTCCCAAACTGGACACCTTAAAAGCTCAAGAGGAAAGGGTTAAATAAATGTTTGTGGTATGATAAGGTACTTGTTTATGCAAAGGATGACAGATTATTGGCTCCCACCGTAGCCACTGAGCAACAGCACAAAGAAACTGTCTCTCCCTTCTGTAATGATGTGGTTTCCTCCAGAGGGTTCACTAATTCTAAAGAACAATATGCTCTGGGAATTCATTTAGATAATATTTTTACAATCGGAACTGACAGGCTACAAGCTGATTTCTCAAGTGCTGGAGCCATGTAAGTGGGAGAGCAGATTCCATGACTGCTAGCTCAACCTTCCATATCATGTCTTTGCTGTTAAGTGTAATATCCATAGCTGGTGGAAAAGAAATGCACATATCCCCCATTAAGGGATAGATTACTAGTGGTGCCCTAACTCTTGCGTGCAAGCAAAAAGGAGTTTATTGTGGCTCTTTGCGCAAAATGGAAGTAGCTCACATATTATAGGTTAACCCCTTAAGGACAAGGCCATTTTTCAATGTCTTACCCTTAAGGACCAGGGCTATTTTTACATTTCTGCTGTGTTTGTGTTTAGCTGTAATTTTCCTCTTACTCATTTACTGTACCCACACATATTATATACCTTTTTTCTCGCCATTAAATGAACTTTTTAAAGATACCATTATTTTCATCATCCTAAATAAAAAAAGGCAGGTATGTTTGTCCGCAGCTGTCATGTGCAGTAGAGACTGCGGAAGGACAAAAAATACCTATTAAGTTAGCGATAGTTATGTTGTAACACTGATATCTGTCAGGAATCCCTGAATATCCCTTTACATGTATATATTTCTTTTCAGTACACAAACCCAAAGTATTGATCTAGGCCCATTTTGGTATATTTCATGCCACCATTTCACCGCCAAATGCAATCAAATAAAAAAAATTGCTAACTTTTTCATAAACTTTAGGTTTCTCACTGAAATTATTTACAAACAGCTTGTGCAATTATGGCACAAATAGTTGTAAATGCTTTTCTGGGATCCCCTTTCTTCAGAAATAGCAGACATATATGGCTTTGGCGTTGCTTTTTGTTAATTAGAAGGCCACTAAATGCCGCTGTGCACCACACTTGTATTATGCCAAGCAGTGAAGGGGTTAATTAGGTAGCTTGTAGGGAGGTTGTAGGGTTAATTTTAACTTTAGTGTAGTGTAGTAGACAACCCAAAGTATTGATCTAGGTCCGTTTTGATATATTTCATGCCACCATTTCACCGCCAAATGCGATCAAATAAAAAAATTGTTAACTTTTTTTACTAACTTTAGGTTTCTCACTGAAATTATTTACAATTAGCTTGTGCAGTTATAGCACAAATGGTTGTAAATGCTTCTCTGGGATCCCCTTTGTTCAGAAATAGCAGACATATATGGCTTTGTCGTTGCTGTTTGATAATTACAAGGCAGCTAAATGTCGCTGTGCACTACACTTGTATTATGCCCAACAGTGAAAGGGTTAATTAGGTAGCTTGTAGGGAGCTTATAGGGATAATTTTAGCTTTAGTGTAGAAATCAGTCTCCCACCTGACACATCCCACCCCCTGATCCCTCCCTGACCCATCACAAACAGCTCTATTCCCTCCCCCATCCCACAATTGTCACCGCCATCTTAAGTACTGACAGAAAGTCTGCCAGTACTAAAATAAAAACCTTTTTTTTTCAGCATTTTTTAAAAATAAATAAATAAATAGTTTCTGCAGTGTAGGTTCCCCTCTAACCCCCCAACCTCCACGATCCCCCCAAACAGTTCTCTTAACCTCCCCTCTCTTCCTGCCAGTACTCAATTTCTTAACAAATTAGCTTTTTTAATTTTTTACCCCCCTCAATATCCTACCCCCTCCCCCTCCCAGATCCCATTCCAAACAATATTTCCCCTCTCCATTCTCCCTCCTCCCTCTCGCATAGATCGATCGCTCCAGCCCCTCCTCGCGAGCTCCCGCCCACCTTCCCGGAACAGTGGCTAGAACTAGTCCAGTGATGGGCCGCCCACCCACCTACCTCCCTACAGCTGCTTCCACCCACCAATGATCGCCACCATCGCTGGCCAAAAAAGGTATTGCAGTGATGCCTCAATATTGAGGCATCACAGCAATACCTTGAAAGCGTCTGGAAGCGATCAGGATCACTTCCAGACGCTCTAAACCCCTAACGATGTACAGGATACATTGTTGGTCTTTAACAACCAGTTTGTGTATGACGTACCCTGTACAACGTGTGTCGTTAAGGCGTTAAAAGTAAATGCATTTGCTTGAGTGCATTTGAATTTAACGAGCGCCAGGATAGTGTGACTTCCGAGCAATGGTTAACTGTTGCACTCGAATGTATGTGTTTATATGTGTTTACATATGTATTTATTTATTTATTTATATGTGTATATATGTATTTACAGACATATATACACATATAATTACATAAATAGAAATATATACATATATATATATATTAGTGTGCATTAGAGTCTAGTCAAAATTAAACTTTCATGATTCAGATAGGGCATTTAATTTTAAACAACTTTCCAATTTACTTTTATAAACAAATTTGCTTTGTTCTCTTGGTATTCTTAGTTGAAAGCTAAACCTAGGTAGGCTCATATTCTAATTTCTAAGCCCTTGAAGGCCACCTCTTATCTGAATGCAGTTGACAGTTTTTTACAGCTAGAGGACATTAGTTCATGTGTGCCATATAGATAACATTTTGCTCACGCTCGTGAAGTTACTTATGAGATAACACTGATTGGCTAAAATAAGGGGGCAGTCTGCAGAGGCTTAGATACAAGGTAATCAGAGAGGTAAAAAGTGTATTCATTTAACAGTGTTACGCCGAGATTACGAGTTAGGCGTTAACAAGGGTGCGTTGCTAACAAGGCTTTTTTTCTAACGCTACCTTAAGCCAATCGGATTTTTCCTACCTTAATTCCGATTGGCTGATAGAATCCTATCAGCCAATCGGAATTCGAGGGACGCCATCTTGGATGACGTCATATTAAGGAACCGTCATTCGTCGAGTAGTCGTCATGCTGGAAGGATGTTCCGCGCCGGATGTCTTCAAGATGGAGTCGCTCCTCGTCGGATGGAAGAAGATAGAAGATACCGCTTGGATGAAGCCTTCTGCCAGTCAGGATGTCATCTTCTGCCCCATCGGATGAAGACTTCTACCCGGATCGGATGACCACTTGTGCCCAGCTGGGTGAAGACGGCTCAAAGTAGGGAGATCTTCAATGGGGTAGTGTTAGGTTTTTTTAAGGGGGGATTGGGTGGGTTTTAGAGTAGGGGTGTGTGGGTGGTGGGTTTTAATGTTGGGGGGGTATTGTATTTTTCTTTTCCAGGTAAAAGAGCTGATTACTTTGGGGCAATGCCCCACAAAAGGCCCTTTTAAGGGCTATTTGTAATTTAGTATAGAGCAGGGAAATTTTATTATTTTGGGGGGCTTTTTAATGTTATTAGGGGGATTAGATTAGGTGTAATTAGTTTAAAATTCTAGTAATTCTTTTTTTATTTTCTGTAATTTAGTGGGGGGTTTTTCTCATCATTTAGTTTATTGAGTTTACTCGTAATTAATTGAAGGTATTTTAGTTAATTTATTTAATGATAGTGTAGTGTTAGGTGTAATTGTAACTTAGGTTAGGGTTTATTTTACAGGTAATTTTGTACTTATTTTAGCTAGGTAGTTATTAAATAGTTAATAACTATTTAATAACTATTGTACCTAGTTAAAATAAATACAAAGTTGCCTATAAAATAAAAATAAATCATAAGCTAGCTACAATGTAACTATTAGTTATATTGTAGCTATCTTATGGTTTATTTTATACGTAAGTATTTAGTTTTCAATAGGAATAATTTATTTAATTGTAGTTATTTTATTTAGATTTATTTAAATTATATTTAAGTTAGGGTGGGTTAGGGTTAGGTTTAGACTTAGGTATAGGGGTTAATACCTTTAATATAGTAGCAGCGACGTTGGGGGTGGCAGATTAGGGGTTAATAAATGTCAGTAGGTGTCGGCGATGTTAGGGACGGCAGATTAGGGGTTAATAAAATGCAACTAGTGTTTGCGAGGCGGGAGTGCGGCGGTTTAGGGGTTAATACATTTATTAAAGTGGCGGCAATGTCCGGTTGGCAGATTATGGGTTAATAATTGTAGGTAGGTGTCGGCGATTTTAGGGGCAGCAGATTAGGGGTTCATAGGTATAATGTAGGTGCGGCGATGTCCGGTCGGCAGATTAGGGGTTAAAAATGTTTATTTTAGTGTTTGCGATGTGGGGGGGCCTCGGTTTAGGGGTTAATAGGTAGTTTATGGGTGTTAGTGTACATTGTAGCACTTTAGTTAAGAGTTTTATGTTCCGGCGTTAGCCCATAAAACTCTTAACTACTGACTTTTAAATGCGGTAGGAGTCTTGACAGGAGAGGGTCTACCGCTCACTTCTTCCAAGACTCGTAATACCAGCATTAGGCAAATCCCATTAAAAAGATAGGATATGCAATTGACGTAAGGGGATTTGTGGTAGCCTCAAGTCGCGGAAGAAAAGTGAGCGGTGAGCCTGTACCTGTCAGACTCGTAATACCAGCATTAGGTAAAAAGCAGCGTTGGGACCTCTCAACGCTGCTTTTTAAGGCTAACGCAAGACTTGTAATCTAGCAGTTAGTTATGCAAAACTGGGGAATGGGTAATAAAGGGATTATTCTAGCTTTTCAAACATATAAAAGTATGTGTAGGTCTAGATATATACAGATATATATATATATATATATATATATATATATATATATATATATATATATATATATATATATATATATATATATATATAGGAATATCTATTTAAAAATGTTTTCATCTACTTGACTGCAAAGGGCTCCAATGCATATATATTTGTCTAAATATACATATGTATTTATGTGTTTGTATGTGTATATATGTCTGTAAATACATATATACAAATATACATAAATACATTATAACACATATGAATGCCTAAATATCTATAGTTATATATGTATCTCTACTTTAAAGCCCTTTGGATATCTTTAAACCCTTATAACTTTTTGTGCAAGATTTTTTTAAAATCATTTTTATCAGATAGTGTTATTATGAGTGTAACTATAGTTTTCAATGTATTTTTTATATGTTTTGTGACACTTTTTATTTGAGCATAACAGTTAACCAGTGTTCTGAGGTTAAGGTTATGATTTTAGCGTAACTCGCGATTGCACTCACATGTTCGCATTTACTTTCAACTTGTAATACGAGCACTCCTTCAGGCGCATGCAAGGAGGTGCAATAAACTTGATATCGATCTCGCGAAACAGTGAGCGCCACTTGTAATATGGCCCAAAATCTAAAGTCCACAATATTTAACAAACCTCAGATTTTCTATTTAGGTTCCCTTAAATATAATTTTATCTGTAAAGACAAGATTTCCCCTACTAAAGAACAGTAGCCATTCATGAGCCATTCAATACATAGCAATAAAACAATGGGGAAAGTGGGGGTAAGAAAGCAGATGGTCTATTTATAAGCATCTGAACCATATTGCTGATACAGTTATATTGTGTATGAATAGATCACATACAGTATGAGTCTCAAAAAGCTGTTTATACATAGAACTCATAATAACAGCATGTTAAGACCGGGGGAAGGCAGGGGTAAAGTCCAGCGGAAACCCATGGGAACGGAGTTCCTGCACTATTTTTGCAGGTGGAACTAAGTTCCCACTGGAAAAAGAGCAGAAACACTTCAGTAAACACTGGTGCTGCTTTTGGGGGAGCTGGAGCAAGTTAGAGGGATAGTGAGATCCTCTAGTAATGGGCAGTAACACTTCCTACAATACACTAAATGCAAGCCTGTCAGTGGTCCTGCTGTGTGATCACCCAACACTGTGTGGAACACATTGTGCTTATATTTCTGTGTGGCTTGCTCTGAGGACCATTGCACCTTAAGTGGGTGAGTCTCTGTGACAGGTCTCAGGTCCAAAGGCTGCCATTCAACCCTTCATTGGTTTTAATTTGCTTTTATTAAACAAAGTGTATAGATTATATACATATAAATAAAGTGTGTGTGTGTATATATATATAAAACAATATTTATTTTGAGGGGGGTGTAAGTCTTGGTGAGTTCCCACACTATTTTTTGTAGGACTTGACCCCTGGGGGAAAGTAATTCTTGGACCCCCTGAGAAGCTGTAAACATCATTTAAAAGGATTAGAAAACTCAGGGTAACTTGCATAATAAGACTTTATAAACAATATCTCAGAGAAAAGAATAATATCACACACGTGTACACATGAGCAATATTTATTAGGAACACTAATTATGGAATGGAAGAAGGACGCTGAGCATATTAACTGTAGAATAATAGGAATTAATACTTAAAGTAAATAGAAGCTACTTTTCTTGTCTCTAAGTAGTCAGCAAATCAGCTAACTAATGATGTTCCATTACATTTACAAGAGTTTATGCCCTATAGCAAAGGAAGTAGAATTAGAGATTTGCAGACAGAAGATAAACTAATAAGACTATATAATAAATGCCCATGAGGCTAAATGCATAATTAAACAAAGATAAAGTAAATTATGATCAAGTGAGGGGTGCTTAAAGGGACAGTCTAGTATAAATTAAACTTTCATTATTCAGATAGGACTTTTAATTTTAATCAACTTTCCAATTTACTTTTATAATCAAATTTGCTTTTTTCTCTTGGTATTCTTAGTTTAAACTAAACAAAGGAAGGCTCATATGCTAATTTCTAAGCCCTTGAAGGCTGCCTCTTATCACATGGTTTTTAAATCTCTTTTCAACACAAAGAGACAGAAAGTACATGTGGGCCATATAGATAACACTGTGCTCAGGCACAGGGGGTTATTTAGGATTTAGCACAAAACAATGCTAAATTTAAGACAATAGATAATAAACAGTCACAGTCATGTGATCAGGGGGCTGGAAGAAGGTTCCTAGATACAAGGTAATCTGAAGAGGTAAAACGTATATTAATATAACTGTGATGGTTATGCAAAACTGGGTAATGGGTAATAAAGGGATTATCTATCTTTTAAAACAATTACAATTCTATGATAGACTGTCCCTTTAAAGCAAATAGGTCCCCACAATATAATGGTGGAAAAAATTATTATGTGTGAACTCTTGATAAATGCCTTTTGGGAGGTCGAAACGCGTTGATACTGGTAAGCCTAATTCCATTAACTAATTTTTTCTTAAATTATCTACACTATTATATCTTTCTTTTACAGAAGGACTAATCTATACACTCTGCAAGGGATTTTCTATACACTCTACAAGGGAACTTAATACCACTTAGAAATAGTTGGGGGAAGTGTTCATTAAATCTCCAGTGGTACCACGCTGCCCTAGTGACTCATATCACATTGGGCAATTAAGGGAATATAATTGACACTGTTCATCTACCACAGAGTATTTTTTTCTGGATTTCACACAGATGAATTTTTCTCACATTTGATCACACTTTTATTTTTATTTTTCATTTTTTAGACTTTTGAAAACATCTCCTTCACTGCACTAAGTTGCAGGACATTCCACACAATAATTTTTCCCACCATATTTTTTCACCACAATTTTTTCCACCATTTTTTTCACCTCTTTTTTTCTTGGACCAATTGTGTTAATACTGATGACCCATTTCTAACACAGATCAGCATCACACAAATCAGCAGCACTCATTCATTTTGAGATTTATTATTTATTTGGATATCCAGCAGGATAATCACACTATGGAATTATTTAATTTCACTCATCATTATATAAGGAAGAAATCCATTAGTAGTTTATTGCTACTGTTGTCAAGCATTGTCTGATATTTGTCAAATTTGTTTTAAACATTGTATTAAGAACATGAATCCATGATTTTATTTATTTTTATTTTTATGTTGATGTTTATGTATATGCTTTGTTAACCCAGTAGTATTTTATGCTGAACACCAGAATAATTTTTATTTAAAATTTTATGAAAATTTTATGTATAAAACCATTTCATTTTATGGTCACACTTTCACATTTCATATTTAGACCCAGCCTCCGTTAGGTCAGGCGCTTTGGCTACACTTTCCAATATTCAATGGATCCACCTTGAAACCAAAATTACAAATCTTGATAATAAGGGGCCTAGTTATCAAGCCGTCAACCTCAAATACGCTGGAATTACGCAGCGTATTTGTGGCGAGGCTGATTCGCCTTAGTTATCAAAGGCTCGAGACCGGCAAAAGTAGAATTTTGTGACGTAAGCTTCGATCCGCCGGACTCAGTCCGACACAGATCGATTCTTACGTCACTCCAGATGTTCCGCACACAAGTGCGGCACAATCTGACTACTTTTGCTAGTTATCAAATGACTAGCAGGTACGCTCGGCACTTTTACGGCCCAGCGTACCTGGTTTTCAAACCGCCACCCCTGGAGGCGGTGGATCCCATAGGAATCAATGGGAGTCTGACCATAGCGAAAGTTCATGTTCGCTGCTGCCCGACATCCCATTGATTTCTATGGGAGCTGTCTGCACCTAACACCCTAACATGTACCCCGAGTCTAAACACCCCTAATCTGTCCCCCCTACACCGCCACAACTAAATAAAGTTATTACCCCCTAAACCGCCGCTCCCGGAGCCACCTATAATAAATTTATTAACCCCTAATCTGCCCCCCCTACACCGTCGCCACCTATAATAAATTTATTAACCCCTATCCTGCCCCCCACTACGCCGCCGCCACTGTAATAAAATTATTAACCCCTAAACCTAAGTCTAACACTAACCCTAACACCCCCTAACTTAAATATTAATTAAATAAATCTAAATAATATTTTTATTATTAACTAAATTAATCCTATTTAAAACTAAATACTTACCTTTAAATAAACCCTAATATAGCTACAATATAAATAATAATTATATTGTAGCTATCTTAGGATTTATTTTTATTTTACAGGCAACTTTCAATTTATTTTAACTAGGTACAATAGCTATGAAATAGTTATTAACTATTTAATAGTTACCTAGCTAAAATAAACTGAAATTTACCTGTAAAATAAATCCTAACCTAAGTTACAATTACACCTAACACTACACTATACTTTAATAAATTATTCCTATTTAAAACTAAATACTTACCTGTAAAATAAACCCTAATATAGCTACAATATAAAAAATAATTATATTGTAGCTATTTTAGGATTTATATTTATTTTACAGGTAACTTTTTATTTATTTTAGCTAGGTAGAATAGTTATTAAATAGTTAACTATTTAATAACTACCTAGCTAAAAGAAATACAAAATTACCTGTAAAATAAATCCTAACCTAAGTTACAATTAAACCTAATACTACACTATCATTAAATTAATTAAATAAACTACCTACAAATAACTACAATTAAATACAATTACATAAACTAACTAAAGTACAAAAAATAAAAAAAGCTAAGTTACAAAAAATAAAAAAATAAGTTACAAACATTTTAAAAATATTACAACAATTTTAAGCTACTTACACCTAATCTAAGCCCCCTAATAAAATAACAAACCCCCCCAAAATAAAAAAATGCCCTACCCTATTCTAAATTAAATAAAGTTCAAAGCTCTTTTACCTTACCAGCCCTTAAAAGGGCCATTTGTGGGGGCATGCCCCAAAAAGTTCAGCTCTTTTGCCTGTAAAAGAAAAATACACCCCCCCCCAACATTAAAACCCACCACCCACATACCCCAATCTAACCCAAACCCCCCTTACAAAAACCTAACACTAATCCCCTGAAGATCATCCTACCTTGAGTCGTCTTCACTCAGCCGAGCAGCGATGGAACCGAAGTGGACATCCGGAGCGGAAGAAGTTAATCCTCCAAGCGGCGCTGAAGAAATCTTCCATCCGATGAAGTCATCATCCAGGCGGCGTGAAGAAGTCTTCGATCCGGGCGATGTCATCTTCCAAGAGGCGCTGAAGAGGTCTTCTATCCGGGCGATGTCCTCTTCCAAGCCGGGTATTGAATTTTCCTTCCGCCGACGCGGAACCTCCTTCTTCACCGACGGACTACGACGAATGAAGGCTCCTTTAAGGGACATCCTCCAAGATGGCGTCCCCTCAATTCCGATTGGCTGATAGGATTCTATCAGCCAATCGGAATTAAGGTAGGAAAAATCTGATTGGCTGATGGAATCAGCCAATCAGATTGAGCTCGCATTCTATTGGCTGATCGGAACAGCCAATAGAATGCGAGCTCAATCTGTTTAGGGGTTAATACATTTATCAGAGTTGCGGTTTAGGGGTTAATACATTTATCAGAGTTGCGGCAGGGTCTAGGAGCGGCGGTTTATGGGTTAGTAACTTTATTGAGTTGCGTGAGGCTCCGGGGGCGCCGGTATAGGGATAGAACAGTGTAGTTTAATGTGAGTGCTTAGTGACAGGCTAGCAATAAAGCTGGGAAAAAGCCGAAGAGCAGCGAGATCGGATGAGTGATAACTCTCACAGTCCACTGCTCATCGCCCCGCGGCTTTTTGACAGCTTTATTTGATAACTTAGGCGAACATATTCAAGGTCCGCGGCGGCGATGGTAGGCGAGCTTAGGCGGGCGTATTGGGCCGGCGAAGGCAGAAAAGTAGACGGCTTGATAACTACCCCCCTAAGGGTTCATATCTATCAAGCTCCGGATAGAGCTTGATGTCCCGTGCTTCTGGCAAGCCTGCAGTTGTCACAAAGACCGCTGCTCCATAACCTGTCCGCCTGCTCTGAGCGGGCGGACAGACATCGCCGCAATTCAACCCGATCGAGTATGATCGGGTTGATTGACACCCCCCCTGCTGGCAGCCGATTGGCCACGAGTCTGCAGGGGGCGGCGTTGCACCAGCAGCTCTCCGTATTAAGCGAAGTCTGGCGGACCTGATCCGCACTGTCGGATCAGGTCCGCCAGACTTTGGTAAATAGAGGCCTATATCTCAACTTCTCTGGATGCCTAAATACGACAGGTCCCCTCAAGAGAAAAACTTTGTAACTATCTCTCATACCTTATATGTTTGGGACAGGGCTACATCCAGATATCCACTATACGACCCCAAGACCATAATCAAACCATTAATAGTCCATAGATCCTCACTACGATCCATACATACATACTTGGTGACACTGCACTAAAATACACCATATTTGGGAAGAAACAACCAAATTAATAAGAACAATACTTGAAATGGAAGTCACCATAAAGCCAGAACACGCACTCCTATACTTCCCAATTGAGGGACTACCCCATCAATATAACAAACTCGTAGACTTACTATGTCCAGCAAATAGAATTTGCATCTCCAAATATTGGAAAACAGAAACCCTAGTTTCAAAATTATTGAGCAAAAGATTGACCATATATACCGGATGAGCAGCTCCGTGGCAGATATACTTTCCACTAAGGATCATTTCCTAAGCGTATGGGAACCATGGATTATTTTCACTGAATCTAGACAGAGGGAACTCTCTAGAACACTATTGGTGTAGTGAGGCACAAGTGGGAGAAAAAACGACACTAAGCAAATCGGACTATACATGAGAAGTACACTAGTTCATTGTACATTATGTGTGATATTCTATTGCCTAGATGTCATATAAATGCTGTAACTCTCCATTTGATGTGTGTACTGTAATTGGATGACCTACTTGATGCACAGTTTTCTTTGTTATGTATTTATTTTATTTTCATCTTCTCTGTTGTATTTTGTTCAAAATGTCACAAAATTCAATAAAAACCTTATCATCCTTATCATTAAAAAATTAATATGTTCTTCACTTACAACTATATTCATATATATATATATATATATATATATATATATATATAAACTGTAGCAAAGAAGCACTCACTGAACGATTCCAACTGTGACAAAAGACTTTAATTCAAACGAGTGACGTTTCGGGACAATAACAGTCCCTTCCTCTGACAAGCTAACAATGTGAAAAAGCAGGCCTTAAATAGGCTCCAAAAATACCCTCCCCATAAGTGTGACCAATCACGGTCAAGGTAACAAAACCTATCTTACCCATTAACAAATAGTGATCGATATTACAATAGTGCAAAGCAAGTTAATCAAGTGAGTTAAAACATAGGACCCCGTGTTGCTAATAGAGTGGGGGGAATAATCACAGTCCAACCCTTTCTAATCAGCTGCTAAACGACCATAAACAAAGGAAAAAACGAAGAAAAAACCATATAATGTGAGGATCGTAATTCAACCAATCAGTGTGATCCCAGTCATGTAGATCGTAACACTGGGATCACACTGATTGGTTGAATTACGATCCTCACATTATATGGTTTTTTCTTCATTTTTTCCTTTGTTTATGGTCGTTTAGCAGCTGATTAGAAAGGGTTGGACTGTGATTATTCCCCCCACTCTATTAGCAACACGGGGTCCTATGTTTTAACTCACTTGATTAACTTGCTTTGCACTATTGTAATATCGATCACTATTTGTTACTGGGTAAGATAGGTTTTGTTACCTTGACCGTGATTGGTCACACTTATGGGGAGGGTATTTTTGGAGCCTATTTAAGGCCTGCTTTTTCACATTGTTAGCTTGTCAGAGGAAGGGACTGTTATTGTCCCGAAACGTCACTCGTTTGAATTAAAGTCTTTTGTCACAGTTGGAATCGTTCAGTGAGTGCTTCTTTGCTACAGTTTATCTATTATCTTACAGCACCCTGACAAGTTGCATAAGTTGGTGAGAGTGCACTTACACCATCACTTGAGATATATATATATATATATATATATATATATATATATACAGTATATATATATATATATACACACACACAAAATGGGCCAGACTAAAACTGGCATGCCAATGATAGCTCAAGTGCGATAAGCAATTATTATTATTATCAGTTATTTGTTTCCCTCTTTTGTAAAAATGCTTCATATCTTCATGTACCTTATTGTTGCGTTCTGTCTCTTTAACAAACTACTCTATTCAATTACTACTTCTCACTCACCACCTGCACTATTCATTAGCCCATCTCTTTTACCCTCACCTCATTTTTGCACTCATGAACTTCAGACATTCCTAAATACTCCCTGCACCTCATCCCAAAAATTCTCTCATTACTGCAAATCTTTATCTCATCTTATGTCAAACTATTGATTTGCTCTTGAAAAAAGGCAATTTTATTTGCTGAAACACATAGAGCTTTTTAAATATTCTGTTTTAATAAACGTTTATGAAGCTGTATCCCACTGATGTCTTGCTGGTGATTCCGATAATAAAAGCTGACCTTCACTTGAAATCTTGTGAGTATCTTCCAGTTGGCATACCCCTTTGTGTGATGTTACTGCATTATTTTGGGCTACTTCCTTTTGGAGGTTAAAGAAGTTTCATTTGGTCAGAGAAGCAAGGAGGGATATCCAGTTCCATTCCCAGAGATACAGCGCTGCCACATCTATTATCCTGCATACAGTTCAGGAAGACCTGGGCTTGCAGCGATTTCTATCAAGGGAAGTTCTTTACACAGTTCATGCTATTTCTATATATTAGCCATTCTCTACATCCTTACATCGGTCCTTCAGAATTTGGCCCTTCCTACCATAGCTCGGAAGTCACACACTCACCATCAGCCATGGCATACTCCTCTGATACGCTACTTATGCAGATATTCCCATACTGGAGAAAATCTCGGAGTTCAGCTGACTTTCTTTACTAGAAGTTCATATTGAACTCCTACTATTCTGCTCTTAACCTTTCTAAGCAAGATTACTTCTCTATTTTTATCTCTACTCTTTCTCCAAACCCAAAATGTTTGTTCTCCCCTTTCAATACTCTTCTCCGCCCAACCCCACCTCCTATTACAACTTCTCTCTCAGCTCAAGATTTTGCCAGCCACTTTAATAACAAAATTGACTCTATCAGAAACAAAATCATCTCTCAACATACTACCTCAACATACTACCAGTCTCCAACCCCCTCATAAGCTCGCAATCATTCAAAACCCACATAACCATAAATTCAGCTCTTTCACTCCTGTTACTGAGGAAGAAGTTTTTGCCCTTATACTGTCCTCTCACCTCACCAACGTTCCCCTCTATCCCATCCCCTCACAGTTACTTCCCTCCCTCTCTTCTACCCTTACCCCTATACTCATACACATTTTCAACCTCTCAATCAACAACGGTATGTTTCCCTCATCTCTAAAACATTTGCTGGTCACACCTATCCTCAAAAAACCTTCTCTTGATCCAACCTCCCCATCAAACTACCTCCCTATTTCCCTACTTCCCCTTGCATCAAAACTTATTGAAAAGCTGGTATATGCATGTCTATTGCATTTCTTTACATTAAACTCCTTCCTTGACCCACTGCAATCTGAATTTTGCCCTCAACATTTCACAGTGACAACAATTGTTTAGGTTACCAATGACCTACTTACAGCAAAAGTGAAAGGCCACTTCTCTCTGCTAATCCTCCTCGTTTTGTCTGCAGCCTTGGATACTGTTGACCACCCTCTTTTGCTCCAGACCCTCCTATCCTTTAGAATTTGCAACACAGCCCTCTTGTGGTTTTCTACCTACCTGTCTAACCATACCTTTAGTGTAGCCTTTTCTGGTGCATCTTCTACCCCTTTACCACTTGCTGTTGTGGTAACGCAAGGCTCTGTCCTTGGTCCCCTTCTCTTCTCAATCTACCCATCATCATTAGGTTCCTTAATAAAGACCCACAGGTTTCAATATCATTTGTATGCTGATGACACCCAAATCTACTTCTCTGCACCTGACCTATCTCCTTCCGTGCTAATGTGTGTCACTAACTGTCTTATATCTCATCCTGGATGTCCTCTCACTACCTTAAGCTAAATCTCTCAAAAACTGAGCTCCTTATTTTCCCCCCTTCTTCCAAAATCTCCACCCCCTATTTTTCTATAACTGTTGATAACTCCATCATTTCCTCTGCCCCGCATGCCCGATGTCTTGGGGTCACACCTGACACAGATCTTTCTTTTACTTCTCACATTTAGTCTTTGGCCAATGCCTGCCACTTACACCTTAAAAACATTTCTAAAATTTGACATTTCTTTACACAAGACACAACTAAGATTTTAATCCACTCTCTTATCCTTTACCACCTTGCTTATGGCAACTCCATTCTCTCTGGTCTTTAGCTTTTTTACAATGAATGCCTCTGCATAAGCTGTCAGCATTTATTATTGCACCAGCAGTTCTTGTGAACTGCTGGTGCAATACTGCCCCCTACAGATTAGCCGCCAATCGGCCGCTAGCAGGGAGTGTCAATCAACCCGATCGTATTCGATCAGGTTGATTTTTATCCGCCTTAGAGCAGGTGGACAGGTTTTGGAGCAGTGGTCTTTTGAAACACGGGGCATCAAGCTCTGTACAGAGCTTAATAAATTGACCCCCTTGTCTCCAGATACTCTAACTACCATCCCCTTCACTTTGCTCATGACCTCCTCCTCTCTTGTTACCTCTTTACATTCCCTTCTACAGGACTTCTCCAGAATGTCCCTTATCTTGTGGAACTCTCTGCCTTGCTTCACAAGACTCTCCCCTGGTTTTGAAAGTTTCAAGCGCTCTCTAAAGACTCTACTGTTCAGTGATGCATATAACCTACACTAACCTTTCCTAATTCCAATTCCTCTCCCCCTTAGAATGTAAGCCTTTGAGCCCAGCTGGTTGTAGCTCATCTTCATAAGAGCTGACTACAACAGTGCAACTGTTGGCAGGGCCCTCAACCCACATGATCACTATAAATGTTACCATGCATGTATTGACTATGTTTATAGTTCTGTGGAATCTGTTGGCGCTCTACAAATAACTGATAATAATAATTATATATATATATATATATATATATATACATATTTATATTTTAAAATGAAAATTTTCTGTTATGTGAAGAACATAGGAATTTAACGTATTCCTAACTCCCTTTGAGTTTAGCGCAGTTGGTTTAAACACATGTCAGCATAGCGTGAGAGTGATAACTTATTTTTTTTTTTTACATGGTGTGATTAGAGTGGGAAGTGACATCACCGGATGGGGGCGTGGTTTAGGGCCGTTATTGTCTATGTCGCAGTTACCAAGTTAGATGTGCTGTACAAGCTGTTTACTTCTATGCTCTGCAATACAATAGTGTTGTATCTTCTATGCTGTGTCATGCATCTCATGACATGGTGTCAGAAGTACTTGCCTGCGCTTCTGTTTCCTGATTAATGATGATGTCGAAGTTTACCCCACCTGAGCCTTTTGATTTCTCTCAGCCTGCAGCTTGGCCCACATGACGTCAGTGGTTTTAACGCTTCAGGATTGCTTCCAAGCTGGACAAGGAGAGTGGTGAAGTACAAGTTAATTCTCTTTTATACTCTATGGGGAAAGATGTAGAGCCAGTGTTCAATGCCTTTACTTTCCAAGAAGGGGAAGAATTTGACTTTGAAATAGTTATGAACAAACTCAGTGCTCACTTTGTGCCCAAAAGAAATGTGATTTATGAGAGGGCCTGTTTTCACAAACGTGCTCAGCATGTGGGAGAATCTGTGGAGTCATTTGTGCGCAGCCTGTATGAACTAGCTGAATTCTGTGAGTTTGGTGTTGCTAAAGAGGAGCAAATCAGAGACAGAATAGTCATAGGAATTGCAGATGCTGAAGTCTCACTGAAGCTACAGTTGGAGGCTGATTTAACATTGGATGGGGCTATTAGGATGGCCCGCCAGAGTGAACTGGTGAAAAAGCAAAGTGCTGATCTGAGATCTGAGGTCTGAGAGTATTGTGGATGAAGTGCAGCAGTTCAGGAGAGCTGCTAGTGAAAGGCACAGTATGAGCGGTAGACCAAGGGCAACAGATAGGCCCAGAAGCAGATGGACGCAGCATGCTCGCTGCACGCGGTGTAACCGTACCCATGATCAGAGTGTCGTATGCCCTGCTAAAGACAAAAGATGTAGAAAATGTAACCGAATGGGCCATTTTGAAGTGGCGTGTAAAACTGAATACATTAAAGAGATGCAGGTGGATAGTGACCAGGAGGGTCCTTTGTTGGGTCTGTTGTTGAATGGTCTGGTTCAGATGAAGATTGGTGGGTTACTCTTACTGTAATGGGAGCCAAAGTTGCCTTTAAGATTGACACAGGAGCAGATATCACTGTTATGTCCCTTGCAGCATTCATAAAACTGCCTTGACAGCCTCAGCTGGTGAAAGTTACAACAAAAGTTCATAGTTCTGGTGGCCGCATCGATTGTGCAGGGAAATTTCTTGCCAGCTGCGAGTACAAGCAGAGGAAATTCACCATGTGGGTACATGTGATTAGAGGTCAGTGTGTTAACCTATTGAGCAGAAAAGCAGCCTGTGGTTTGGGCCTGGTCGTCAGAGTGAATGAGATTTCAGAAGACATGTTTAATGAATTGGGGCTACTGAATTGCAACCCAGTCCAAATATCACTTAAAGGTGACGCAGTCCCATACAGCATTACCACTCCTCGCAGAATTCCATTCCCGCTCATGCCTCAAGTGGAGAAGGAACTTCTGCGTATGAAAAATATGGGAGTTATTGAAGCGGTTGTTGAAGCAACTGACTGCTGTGCCAGATACCTCTAGATCCAAAGTGCCGCAAACTGAGTACCTTAATTACACTGGTAGGTCGGTTTTGCTTCTGCAGACTCCCCTTCGGGATATCCTCTGCTCCTGAAATCTTTCAAAGAGAGATGAGTTCTCTCCTAAGGGACCACGAGGGCACAGCAGTCGTCATGGACGACATTTTGGTGTATGGGTCTACATTGGAAGAACATGATCAGCAATTGAGCTGTGTGCTGCAGACCATTAGAGAATGCGGGCTGAAATTAAATAAGGAGAAATGCCATTTTAGGAAGGCTGAGTTATGTTACTTTGGGCATATTATCAATGGGGATGGCATCAAGCCGGACCCTGATAAAAATCCTTGCTATTTAACAGATGAAAAGTCCTTCTGATGTACATGAGCTGAGACAAATATTGGGCATTGTGAATTATGTGGGCAGGTTCCTTCCAGATGTATCCACATTACTACACCCTATCACAGAGTTGCTAAAGAAAGATGTTGCCTGGGTCTGGGGACCTTCACAGGAAGAATCTTTTGTGCAGGTCAAGTCCTGCTGGGGCCTGCCCCAGTGTTGGGGTTCAATTACCCTTCCAAAAAGACTGTGGTTAGTGCTGATGTGAGCAGTTATGGGTTAGGGGCCACCCTCCTGTAGTTGAATGAGAACAAACTACAGCCCATCGCCTACTGTTCCCGTACACTGAAGGCTGCTGAGTCGAAATACGCTCAAATAGAGTAAGAGTGCCTGGCTGCAGTTTGGGCCTGTGAGCGCTTCCAGCGTTACCTAGTGGGTTTAGAGAAATTTAGTCTGGAGACTGACCATAAACCGCTAGTCCCTCTAATCAACTCCTATGATATTGACAAAACACCCCTAAGATACCAAAGACTTCTGATGAGGCTGCTCAGGTTCAACGTTCAGGCAATGCATGTGCCGGGGAAACAACTGGTAGTGGCAGATACACTTTCCAGGCTCCCGCTGACTGCTGCTGAAGAATCTTCAACGGAATCAGATGTGAAAGTGTATGTAGATTCAGTTCTGGCATCCAAATCCATTTCGACAGGGAGGCTAGAGCAAATAAGAAAGGAGACTATTTAGATACTGACCTTCAAGAAGTTATTAAGTACATAAAGGAAGGTTGGCCCGAGAGCCGGGTAGCCTGGATGTCTTTAAGCTTCTTACCAGTCAGAAAGGTCACAGCTCACAGAACTGGATGGGTTGGTGCTGTTCCATGACCGCATTGTTATTCCTGTTAGCATGCGGCAGGAGATGTTAAGCAGGATTTATGAAGGCCACCTGAGCATTACAAAGTGCAGAGAAAGGGCAGCTATGGCAGTATGGTGGCCTGAGATTAGTTGCAACATCACAAGCCATGTGTCAAAATGTGCCTTTTGCCGGGAAAGCCAGCCTACTCAGAGAAAGGAGCCCTTGATTTCTACTCCGCTGCCTGCAGGCCCGTGGCAGAAAATAGCTGCTTAATTGTGCGAACTGCACGGGAAAAAGTACCTAGTCGTGATTGACTACTATTCCAGGTATTTGGAGATTGCACCCTTGAATGAGATCACAAGTCAAGCCGTTATCACTCATCTCAAGAGCTTGTTCGCCCGGTGGGGCATACCAATGGAGTTAGTGAGTGATAACGGAATGCAGTTTGCTTCCACGGAGTTCAGTTCTTTCAGCAGTGAATATGATTTTGTCTGTTCTACGTGGAGTCCACATTACCTGCAGGCCAATGGAATGGCTGAAAGGGCAGTTCAAACAACAAAGTTCATTTTGAAGCAATCTGAGCCATACCTAGTCCTCTTGGCCTATAGGGTGACTCCCATTCAAGCCACAGGTTTTAGCCCGGCACAGCTGATGCTAGGATGTCAGATTTGCACCACTTTACCCTCTGTGGGTATCTTCCAGCCAAGTAGCTCTGTTCCTCGGGACGAGGTCCTTAGGAGGGATGAATAGGCTAAAAGAGGCTATTGTTTCTTCTACAACAGGAAACACTCTGTGAGGCCCTTGCAGGAGCTGAATGTGGGGCAAAATGTCAGAGTTAAACTGGATGATGAGAAGAAATGGAAGACACCTGCTACGGTAATTGGACGCTCTCCAGAACCAAGGTCTTATGTAGTCCTTACTTATGGAGGGACAGTCACACGTCGAAATTGAAAACATCTTCAGCCAGTAACTGAGAGTTTGGGACTGGATGCCTCAGTACCACTGCTGGTGTGATCCCCTGTTTTAAGAGGGGTGCCTTCCCCTCAGCAAGATCACAGCTGGGATACTTCTTTGCTTCCAGCAGACTCTCAATCACATTCTTCTGTATCAGAGGGCAGTTCATGTAAAATGACATCAAGTGGAAGGGTGGTGAAACTTCCAGTCCGATATCGGGATTAGCACTAGTTAGAGCAGTGACCGGAAGTATGGGCAGAATAATCCCATGGTCACTGTGGACTAGGGTAGTCTACCCTGATGTTCAAATCAGGATTATATGTCATGTTGTTTATATATATTCTCTTTAACTTGTTATTTGTTGTATACTAAACAAAACTATTTCTGTATGCTTCTTGTATACCTTGTTATTTGATGTATTCAAAGAAAAAAAAATGTATGCTTTGTCCTTTGAAAAGGGGGAAGATGTGATGAGAGTGGGAAGTGATGTCACCGGATGGGGGCGTGGTTTAGGGCCGTTATTGTCTATGTCGCAGTTACCAAGTTAGATGTGTTGTGCAAGCTGTTTACTTCTATGCTCTGTTGTTGTGTATGTATGTTGTGTCCTGCATCTCATGACACATGGCATCCCATAGAAGTCTATGGGAAGAAGAAGTAAGAGTGGTTGCAGTATCAAAAGTCCTGAAGTTAGTTTGCCTCACTCTTGTGCTCACTAACATTTTACTTTCAACTTGTGGCAACCCTATCCCAATCCCTCTCAGCTGTCCTGCTTAAATCCTGAGCTCTTTTCTCGGGACAAGCTGACATCCCAGGGTTAATATCACTAACATTAGGAAGAGTAAATTACTTTGCATATGTAAAAATCTTGTCTCTTTGTTGCTACTTTATTACTCCCCATTTGTCCTAACACCTGTGTCAATTACATCCTTCCTTACACACAGAGTTATATCCATATAAATTTATATTATGTATGTATAAAAATATATACCAACAATATATAGATGTATTAAATCATATATATGTATATACAGGAACATGTTAAATAAAGCTGTATATTTTGGTTATGAAACAGGATGTGCATGTCATTACAGAGCTGGTTCTTAAAAGCTTACCAGCTGATAAGAAAAATCCCCACAGTTGACAGTGACACCCATAAGCACAATAACAAAAATGTTTATTTTTCAGCGCAGAAACATATGTTTCTCAAAACCTGGCCTTGTCACGCTGCTCTGGCTGTTGCCAGGGACGCGGCGCTTGCTGCTCTGGCTTTTGCCAGGGAAGAGTCGGCTCCTGTGTGTGTGCGGCGGTGACGTCATCACTGCAAGTTTCTTCCCCTCTGAAGCCGGTCAGGATCTCCTATGGCGCGAATGCAGCGACTATGTAAGTTGCTCACTTTCTACCTATCACTGCCCAAGTATAGGTGTTACTTAGTGTGCTCCTGGGTGTTATTATACTTAATGTTGGATTGCTATACTGTTGCTGAACTCTGCCTGTCTGACCACTCTGCCTGCTTAACCCCTGAACTACTGGATTGCTGTACTGTTGTTGAACTCTGCCTGTCTGACCACTCTGCCTGCTTAACCCCTGAACTACTGGATTGCTATACTGTTGCTGAACTCTGCCTGTCTAACCACTCGGCCTGCTTAACCCCTGAACTGCTGGATTGCTATACTGTTGCTGAACTTTGCCTTTCTGACCATCTTAGTGGTTTACCCCTGAACTGTTGTGCTCCTGGATTTCCTTTTGTTGCTGACATCTGCCTGTCCTGACCTCACATTCTATTGGCTGATCCAATCAGCCAATCGGATTGAACTTTAATCCGATTGGCTGATTAAATCAACCAATCTGATTTTTCCTACCTTAATTCCGATTGGCTGATAGAATCCTATCAGCCAATCGGAATTTGAGGGACGCCATCTTGGATGACGTCATTTAAAGGACCAGCCATTCGTCGGCTAGTCGTCGTGCAGGAAGGATTCTCTGTGCCGGAGGTCTTCAAGATGGAGCCGCTCATCGCCAGAAGGATGTAGATAGAAGATGCTGCTTGGATGAAGACTTCTGCCGGATGGAGGACCTCTTCTGCCCAGATCGGATGAAGACTTCTGCCCGGCTGGAGGACCACTTGTGCCCGGATTGGATGAAGACTTCGGCCCGACTGGGTGAAGACGGCTCAAGGTAGGGTGATCTTCAATGGGGTAGTGTTAGGTTTTTTTAAGGGGGATCAGGTGGGTTTTAGAGTAGGGGTGTGTGGGTGGTGGGTTGTAATTTTGGGGGGGTGGATTGTTCTTTTTTCTACAGGTAAAAGAGCTGATTACTTTGGGGCAATGCCCCGCAAAAGGCCCTTTTAAGGGCTATTTGTAATTTAGTTTAGGATAGGGAATTTTATTATTTTGGGGGCCTTTTTTATTTTATTAGGCGGCTTAGATTAGGTGTAATTAGTTTAAACTTCTTGTAATATTTTTTATTTTTGTAATTTAGTGGGGGGGTTTTGTACTTTAGTTTAGTTTATTTATGTATTTTATTTTAGATAATTGTAGTTAATTAATATAATTAATTTATTCATAGTGTAGTGTTAGGTGTATTTGTACCTTAGGTTAGGATTTATTTTACAGGTAATTTTGTAATTATTTTAACTAGGTAGCTATTAAATAGTTATTAACTATTTAATAGCTATTGTACCTATTTAAAATAAATACAAGGTTGCCTGTAAAATAAATATAAATCCTAAAATAGCTACAATGTAATTATTAATTATATTGTAGCTATCTTAGGGTTTATTTTATAGGTAAGTATTTAGTTTTAAATAGGAATAATTTAGTTAATAATAGTAATTTTATTTTTATTTATTTAAATAATAATTAAGTTAGAGGGGTGTTAGGGTTAGACTTAGGTTTAGGGGGTAATACATTTAATGTAGGTGGCGGCGGTGTAGGGGGGTCAGATTAGGGGGTAATATATTTAATGTAGGTGGCAGCGGTGTAGGGGGGTCAGATTAGGGGGTAATATATTTAATGTAGGTGGCGACGGTGGAGGGGGTCAGATTAGGGGGTAATATATTTAATGTAGGTGGCGGCGGTGTAGAGGGGTCAGATTAGGGGTTAATAAATTTAATGTAGCTGGCGGCGGGGTCCGGGAGCGGTGGTTTAGGGGTTAAACACTTTATTTAGGTTAATACTAAAATAGGTTTATTGCGGTGTAGGCTATGGCGGTTTAGGGGTTAATAATTAGGCTTATTGCGTTGTGGGGGGTTGTCGGTCTAGGGGTTAAAACATTTATTATTAGGAGTGAGAGGGGGGATTGCGGATATAGGGGTATACGTGTCGGGCTTATTTTTGGGAGGCAGGTTAGACAGTTACGGGAGATTTAATATTTTAGTTACTTTTTTTAGGTGCAGGCAGTTTCTAAAGTGCCGTAAGTCACTGGCGACTCCAGAAATTTTTAGTTACGCTCATTTCTGGACATTGCTAGTTTATCCGACTTACGGCACTTTAGCAACTGCCGGCGAGGTATATGTAATACCCCGATGTGCGAGGTGAAACTACGGGCTGCGCGGGTTCCCTCACTTGCGCCGAAAACTACTCCGTATATCGGATCGCGCCCTGTGAGTACTGCTTACCTCATTTAATAAACTCTCTCTGCTCTGGGATATTTCCTTTCATTCCACTTGATGCCGAGATAAGAAGACTACTGGCCAAGTTTGGTCTGATAGAGGAATATCCCACGAGCATTACAGGCCTAAAACACATTTATAGAATGCTGCATTTAACAAAATAATAATAATAATAATAATTTAATGTGCATTTAAAGGAAACTTAGTAACAATACCAAGTCCTCCAATTCAATGTTCAGTATAATGTTGAAAATAATTTGTGACAAAAATTTTCTATATATAATTATATATTGTCTTATTAGAAAACCAAAAACATGAATCATAAAAGTTTGCAATCCAATTTATGTAGATTGAATACTGATGTGGCTCATCTGAAATCACAAACAGTCGTCAGGTATTTAACTATAATCTCTGACTTCATAATGAGCCATGTTGGTATGTAGAGCAATAGATGCTGGTATTTAACAGTGCATACTCTGGACAGTGTTGTTAAATCTATGAAAACTCCTAAAAGCAAAGAAAAAGATGTTTACCAGGCTTTGTTTTTATAGAATAAATGAAAAATGAAAACAGCAACTGTAGTCATGTGAAATAAACTTTGAAACCATATTCTTAGCTGCACATGAGATTATGGGATACATTCCTTTAAAATTCAATATATGAGAAAACATGATAATGAAACATAGGCAATGATATTTTGTAATTATACGTTCACAGGTATCTACCAATAATGGGCTAAATTACGAGTGGAGTGCAAATTAATGCTCCCACTTGAGCATTAATTGCGCTCATCAGGATGCACTCGTATTATGAGTTGAAAGCAAACTGTTTTCACTCTTGTGTTAACCTGACTAGCGCACAAATCTGAATTTAGAATATCGCATGTGCGTTCACGTATTCCACCATAGAAGGCAATAGAGAAAAAAGTGGGGGGAAAAACTAATACCCAACTCTCACGCAAACACGATCGCATATTCTCATTTGCGCTAACCTGAAATGAAAATATAAATTTCATATTTCAATGTACTTTACATAACATAATATGTTCTATTTGTTCATAATTACATTTTACTATATTTAACTGGTGGTATTTTGGTACAATATAGATCTATACCTATATATATATATATATATATATATTATATATATATATATATATATAAAAGCAGTACACTTAATTCTACCTCTGAATCTGGGGTGTTTTCCTACTCAGAAGAGGACGCTGCACGCATTGCTACGTTTGCTTTGGGACCAAGGGAACGGCACCTGACAAAGATTTGTTTTCAAGGGATTTGGAGAAAATAATTAAAAGACAATGTAGTGTTCAGCTACATTCTTCAACTTTAGCTGAATACCACCGGGTCAAACGCATCCCAAGGGGGATGCGGTCAAGATTACAGCCTACCTTCTTTAAAGAGAACTCTGAATTCTGCCAAAGGTATCAACAAATTTTGAATAAGTGCTCCTTCGATTTAATAATTCTTAACATTGCATTCTCCAAAATGGAGTTACTTACCCTTGAGGAGAAGGTTAAAGCGCAGGAGGAACTACTCCGGGAGGCATCGACGGAGGAGGACAGCTGGTTCAGAAGGCCAAAGATGGCGCGGCAGCGTTCCGGAAGGAGGTGGAGGAACGTAAGCGCCGGAAGTTCAGACGTGATGAGTCTGACTACACAGGAGGCAACGTCTATCGATGGTAGTTGGGAGCATTTCAAAATTGACCCGAGCAAAGATATGGAAGTCACAACGAGGGAAAAAGCCTTCCACGGATGCAGCCTCTACCGAAGCAAGTTCATCCTCAGCGTCCTCGGGGGACAACAGCCAAACTCAAAACGAAGGAGGCGGCGGAGCCACAAACGAGCACGGAGGTCAGAGTCAGGGTATGCAACGGCAAACACGCCGAATGAAGAAATAGGTAATTTTGACAATGTGATTAACATTTCTAGCCATGAACTCTCCACTGCGGAACTTTCAGTGTTTTCAAGGGGATTAACATACTGTCCTGTTGAACAAGTGGACACTTTTCAGCTACTATTTGATTTACATCGATTGTATAGAATCATTAAATTGAAAACTTTTTGGGGGGAATCCATATGCAATATGGACACTGGTTTTGATATGGATAAATGTTGTTTTGATCCTTCTATGTTTGATTTACATGTCAAGAGTCAATTAATTCCATCTGTATATAATCATTCAGTTGATACCTTTATTAGTGTTATTAATAAAGAATTTGATGTGTTGGTCAGCAAGTGTTCTAATTTAGATTTAAAACATAACTTAACCGTGGCTGAGAAGGTGGCCCTTGATAATTTGAAAAATAACCCTGAGATTACTATTAAAGGGGCAGATAAGGGCAGAGCCACAGTTGTTATGGATACTTCCAAATATAAAAATGAAATTTTGAAACAATTAAGTGACCATTTAGTCTATAAGGAATTAGAGATTGATCCAATACCCAGTTTTATGGTTAGATTTAGGGGCATTCTCATTAAGGCAGTTAATGATGGAATCATTAATGAGAAAATGTTTGATTATCTTTATTTACAAAATTCTAAAACCCCTAATTTTTATGTTCTTTCTACCTAAAATCCACAAGGATCTTTATGATCCTCCGGGTAGGCCCATTGTGGCTTCTATTGATTCCCTATTTAGCCCCATTTCAAAGTTTTTGGAAAAAATTCTGACTCCTCTTGTAAGACAGGGACGATCATTTTTGAAAGACACTGGTGACTTCTTGAATAAAATTAGAAATTGTTCTGATCTACCAGAGGACATCATTTTGGCTACTTGGGATGTTAGTAGTCTTTATACTATTATTCCCCATGTTGATTGTTTAAATAGTGCCTGGTCCGCCTTGGTGAAATCAGAAAAATATTCAGAAACACAAATTAATTTTTTATGGAGTTACTTGAGCTAGTTTTAACTCATAATTATTTTTCTTTTGACAACAGGTTCTTTCTGCAGTTGCGGGGCACCTCAATGAGTTCGAGTGTGGCCCGGCCTATGCTTGCCTATTCATGGATCAGTTGGAGGAACAGGTTGTATATACTGATCCTGATTTTCAGAATTGTTTTGCATGGTGGCAATATATAGATGACCTCTTTATCATATGGCGGGGTGACATTGAATCCATTGAGGTGTTCCGCAATAAAATACAGAATAAGGTGTCGGCTGTTAAATTTACTGCTAATCATCACATTGCTCATGTTGCGTTCCTGGACACCGTGGTAATGCGTGTGGGTGACCATTTTGAAACAGATATTTTTAGAAAGCCCACGGATAAAACTACGTTGTTATCCTGTTAAAGCCATCACCTAGGGTGTTTAAAAGTGTTCCTAAATCTCAGTTCCTTAGGGTGAAGAGAATAGTCTCTGATCCTCTGACTTGCTCAATGCGCTTAAATGAGATGCGCAAGCGGTTTCAGGATAGGGGGTATTCCCTTGGGGAGTTGGAGACTATAGATCTTCAACCAAAGGAAAAGACTAGTGAGATTAAAAAAATGGCCTTTGTATCTGATTTTAATGATATTAGTGTTAAGCTACACAAAGGGATTTGTAGAAATTGGTTTATGCTAGGGGATTCTATGCCAGAAATTGATGAATTTAAACACCCTCCTTTGTCTTCTTTTAGGAAAGGTAATTCCATTGGTAGACAGTTAGTAAGGGCTAAGGTTATACCCCTAAGGAGTACTCAACGGGTCTTCAGACCTGTAGATAATGGGACCTTTCCTTGTTTAAACTGTTCTCATTGTAACAGTATTATTAAAGGTAAAACTATTAGTCATCCATTTTTTGGTAAACTTTTTCATATTAAAGGTCATTTTATTTGTAAATCATCTTATGTTCTGTATGCGCTCAAATGCCCATGTGGCTTACTGTAGTTGACTTATGTCGCTTAACTCAACATAAGTCAACTATTAGGAACCCCAAAATGAGACACCTTCCTGTCCCCTACCATTTTTTAATAGGGGACATCCGGTCAATCAATTGCAGTTTATGGTATTAGATCAGGTGTCCAAGGGTACTATTGGCTTTGATAGGGAGAGAATGTTACTTAAAAAAGAAGCCATGTGGATTGATAGGCTTAGTACGTTACATCCTAAGGGTCTTAATAGGGGATATATTCTTACAGGCTTTTTCTAATAGATCTGTTGTTTAGATAAAGAAAAAGGTTATATTAATAAATTAATGGATAAGTAGCGAGATACTAGGTTAGGATTATGTTTAAATAAGACATTAAATTAAATTCATTAAAGATTTAGTTTAAATTTATAGTGGAAAACATTTATAGGAAGTTTAGTTTAAGGTTCCAATTTAGCTTAAACTATTTATGGTATTATAAATTATTTAGGATTTTGTAATTTGTAGTAATCATTTTGGTTGTTTAACATTTAGTTTTGGTTAAACACTTTTTGTGTTAAAGTATGTTGGCACTTTAAATTTATTTCACATGAGGGTTTTTGATGATGTCATAATTGATAGGGGTGGGACTGTTTGGCTATTTAAGGATTGCATTTGGTATTCATTTGTATTGAGCCTGAGGAGGGGGTGCTAACACCGAAACGTTGCTCTGTATGTACTGCTGCCTTAAGTAAAAAGTGTTGAACTGACTCCTGGAGTGTCTGCCCATTCTTTTATATATATATATATATTTATATATATATATATATATATATATATATATACAGAACGTGATTATATATAGGTATAGATATATACAGATATTTATAGGAATATCTATTTATAAATACATAGAACATATTCTGCTATGTGCAGAACATTGGAATGTGAAATATTTACAGTAAATACACAGTCAGTATTCGCCACTTGTGGTACCGCCCACATTTCACATGTGTGCTTGCTTTACACAGTAATGAGCTTGACTCATTTGTCTATGCATGACAAGCTAGGGGTTGAACTGGCTGATCCGTTCCCAGGTGTTGTGTCTTGTCTCTACAGCTGTTTGCAGTTGCTCGTTACTTGTGGGTGTGTACCGCTCGGGCGTCCTGATTGGCTATGACTTAAGGGAGGTTGGAATTTAAAGGTGGAGGGTAGCAGTATGTGTTATGTCTGTCTTGGCTTATGTTTACCATTGACAAAAGCCCATGTGACGGCTGAAACGTTTGGTTATTTACACATTAAGCGGATTATATATTCCTGCTGTACCTGCTGTGTGAAGTTTTTGCTGGATACGGAACCCATCCGTTTGGATCCTTCACCACTTGCTATTGTTTGTTTATTTAGCAGTGCACTAGGTTGTTGCTGTTCTGAGGAGGGCCATTTCCACTACGCTCTTTATATATATATATATATACACACATATATATATCTCTAAATACATATATACACATATAAATACATATGCACACACACACACACATATATACGTATATATATATATATATATATATATATATATATATATATACATACATATCCATATTTAGAGATGTATATGTATATATCTCTATGTTAAAGCCCTTTGCCTGACTTTTTTTTTCTAATACCTGAGGCTTCATATCTTTTGAGCCTTTATAACTTTTGTATGCAATATATTTTTTAAAATAATTTTTATTAGATAGTGTTATTATGAGTGAAACTATACTTTGTAATGTATTTTTGGTGGGTTATGTGCAACTTTTATGTTTCGTGAAACAGTTAACCAGAGCTCTGCAGTTGCGGAAATGATTCTAGCGTAATACGAGAGGTAAACCAGATGAGTGCAAACCCTCACAATGTACCCCTTATGCACTCTACTCGTAATATAGCCCAATATTATAAAATATAGTTAGCATACAAATGTTTTGTATTATAAAGGAATCATTACATGATATTAAGTGGAGAATGCATGAAACGCATATGTTGGAAATGTTCTCATAAAATTCTAAATGTTGAACTTCTGGTTCATTAAAGGAATGTTACCATACCATTTGTTATCATGGGCCTGATGCTAAAAACTTCACAGACGTGAGAAACCTTTGTGACACTAACAAGGAATTCTATTAAAAAAGGGCTGTCCTTGGGAGTCATGAGATGTCTGCCATAAAATGTAATGAAACTCACTGGAAAGTTTAACTTCACTGGAGAGAGAGAAGTTAGCAGGGAACAGGGTGCGCTGATTAAAAATTAGATCCTGCAGCCAATACAAATCAGATTATTCTGCTCTCATTGTATAGTATCTTACAATCATCTCTATATTTGTATATATATATATATATATATATATTTATATATATATATATATGCACACAGATGTTTTCTTTTTAGGGTAATAAGTGTTTTTAGTATTTTGACACAATCTCACCACCTTTTAGTTTTCAAGAGAAAACAGTAAAATCTGCAGAGGGTAAATATTTACAGAATACTCAGGACCTGGAGGAGAAATTTGAGCTACATCCATGGAATGCCCCTGTTCAGCCCACTAGCAGAGGTGGGAAACTAATAGTATGCTTTGAATTTATTTTACTGAATATTTTTATGTCATTACTTAATGTGTTTATTTTAAATAGTTTTCAAATTTCAATTTTATGGGAATCTTATTGTAATGTATGCCTCACCTTCACATACTTTAAACCAAGAACAACCCTTTGGTCTCAAGGTAAAAATTGCCTCCTCGTCTCCTCTTAAAAAATTTACATTATTTTGGTATGTAAACAGAGCCCTCTCCTGGTTCTCTTCCTATCTCTCAAATTTATTGTATAGAGTTTCCTTTAATAGCATATCTTCTGAACCTTCGCTTTTCTCAGTAGGGATGCCACAAGGTCCCGTGGCTTTTTCTATCTGTACATACTTCTTTGGAAAATATTTCCACTTTTGAGTTCCAACATTACTTATGTGCTGATAATAACCAAATCTACCTTTCCTCTCCTGATAGCTCTTTACTCAACTTGAATACCAACTCCCTTTTTGCAATTTCCTCTTGGATTTCTTTGCACTACCTTCAACTCAATCTGTCTAAAACTGCCCTGCTTCTTATTCCATCTCTCCTAGACACCCCATGCCTGCTATTTCTCTTACTGTACTGAGATTCTATTCTCAGCACTTCATGCCATGTTCACTGTCTTGGTGTCACACACAAGTGCTTAACAAATCCTGCCGTATAAACCTATGCAACATTTTCAGAATACTGCAACCTACTCCTAAATGGCCTTCCCAAATATCACCTCTCCCTCCTCCAATCTATCATGAATGCTTCATCTACACTCATTCATCTAAGTCAATAATCTACATAAGCTCCCCTGCTCTGCCTGTCCCATTAATGGCTCCTCATACACTATAGAACACAATTCAAAATATTATCTCTATCCTATAAAGCGCTTAACAACCACACTCATTTCCTTACTCATCTCCAAATACTCACAGACACGCCCTCTTTGATCAACCTCTGACCTACGTCTCTCCACTCCTATTATTTCTAGTTCTCTCTCTTGCCTACAAGACATCTCACACACTGCCCAACTCCATGGCTCCAACCTTTTATAGTTTCAGGTGCTCTTTGAAAACCCACCTATTCAGAGAAACTTACCATCTCTCCTCTAACTTTATCCTAACCAAAATAAATCTTGAACTGCCTTGACTCGCTGCTGCAACTACAATCCACGTTACAAGCTACCCCTTATGTCTCTGCACCCTGAGCCTACTGACAGTAAGCTCCTCTGAGTAGGGACCTCATCTCATCCTCCTGTAATAACTTGTTTTGTTTAGTCTGTTATGCATTTGTATCTTAACACAAATCTGTGTCAAATACCGTTACTTTTGTACCCAGCCCTACAGAATTTTGCAGCTCTATTCAAATAAATTTAATAATACCCAACTCGCTCATATTAAACTGAGCATTGTCTTACAGAGCAGGTAATAATGCAGACTGGCATGGCATGCTGCCAGGAAGTTCCCCAGAAATAAGTAATTAAGTAAATAATATGCAGATTACTTTCAGTTAGCAAGGTATAAAGATATTAAAGTTTAATGTGTTTATGTTGTTTATTTTTGCATGCAGTTTCAGTTATTCAAAAACAACAAATAAACAAAAAACGAGTAATCATAAGACTCATTGAATAAAGGTAAAAAAGAACAAAAGTTGTGACCTAGTTATAATATGATAAATTAATATATATATTTTTTAGAAAATATAGCTTATTCCTTTTATATTTTACAAACATGTATAATAAATGTCTTCCATTTGAAACATACTGTAAATTTCTGCAGTCCATATAAAGAATCACAATTTGGAAACTGCTCGTGTGAAAGTATTTAAGTTTTTAAAAGATTTTTATGTTGTTATAAAATTTCCAGTCTTCCTATTTAAAAAAAAAAGAAATAAACTCTTTGCCAAAACATAGAAGACATTTTTTTTTTAATGTTGCTGATTGTGTTCCAAGAATTCACATCTCTATCCTGACAAAAAAACACAATCTTCCGTAAATGAGTCATTCTCTTCAGCAAGGCATTTGTAGGATACTGATATATGAGAGCATAGATGACTTCAAAGATTACTAAAGTCAAAATTAAGCTTTCATTATTCAAATATAGAGAAAGCGATTTTAAGCAGGTTTTCTATTTACTATCATTATCAAATTGTTCACAGTCTTTTTATATGCACACTTTTTTCGGCATCAGCTACTAATGAGCACGTGCAAGACTTCACATTATATATATATATATATATATATATATATATATATATGTCTGTGATTGACTGGTGACTGTCAAATGATATAGGGGGCCAGTAAATTGACATAATGCTCAATTAATCTTCAGAGTAAGTGCTTTTATATTGTTGTTGTTTTTTTGTTTTGTTTTTTAATATCCATCTATTGATTATGCAATCCTACTGTATTTAAAGTTAAAATTATGCATGGCCAATGATCAATTTCTCCTTTTTTTTGTAAAAATTGTTACTGCCTGCAGAATCTATAGCGCTGCGGAATCTGTTGGCGCTCTACAAATAACCGATAATAATAATAATAATAATAATAATAATAATTGCCTGTCATCTTCACATACAATTCAAAATAATTGTAAGTTTAAAGATATTTTGGCATATATTTTTTGCATCTAGTAAGTAGAATAATGTTTTATTGTTCTTATTAGTTCACTATTACCTAGTGATTACAGTTGGAAAATTATCACCAACAACCAGTAGTTACAAATGTTTATAAGACTGCGAATTATAAATACATGGACTTGTTTTCCATTTGGCAAATCTTGTCACCAGTTCCCTGTGCAGATAGTACAAGTATTTTAAGCATTCATAGGTCATAAAGGTGTCTTGGTAGTTACATACATAGGAGATTGCTTAATGAAATGTGTCTGCTTATTCGCATAATGGAAATGGTCCAATGAGTCATACATTTCCAGAGAAGTGAAGTGTGTGGGATGACCTTTGGCTTCAAGCACCTCTTATAGGCTGGACCTCAAAGAGAATTTTGTATAATGAATCCCTTGTGTTCTTTTTATTGTCAGCAATTCTGCATAGTATATACATTGCTAGGAAATGCTAGGAAATGAAATAATGTTATGCTTAACATTGTCATATGACTATTGTGCCTACTAAGTTCCTTTATGGCCAAACAATATGATTAAAATGATATATTATATATATATATCCTTTTAATACACACACACAAAACAGAGAGTATTAGCGCACATACACTTGTAAATAAGCAAAACATTTTTAAATGCTGCAAAATAGCCTGCAAAAAATACCTATGCTTTTATGTTAAAACTGGGATCTTGGTCACACAATATGACCTTAAGCCAGTCACCAACTTACAAGTTGTCCCAATGTTGACTGGTCCTAACACTACAATGCTTTGCCTTTATGGGCTAAATCATTCCTGCTTTAACTTAACTTATATATTAGAATGAGCCTCCCTGGCTTGATATACAATTCCAATGCAAAGAAAATTTTAGTGTGCCTCAGAACTAAATGTTCTGGAAATTTGGCCCATAATGCAGTTTGATTGTGCTGAGTTATTTTGTTGCTAAGCAACAAAATATCAATGCTCATTTTATTGACTATAAACTGACCAAGAAAGGAAAACCACTGCAAAAACTGTGACCATGTTTCCATAAAAGCTGGCCTAGGCTTTTTTTAAATAACATTTGGTATATGCCAGTCTTAATGAACCTAGAGACGTGTCAATTTTATTTTAAATATCCTCAATCTTCATTTTATTAAAATTTGTTTTCAGAATGGGTTGGTTTTGAAATAAAGTCACCATTTGGAGTAAAGTCACCATCCACGCAGATTATGGTAAATTGATAGATGGACAAGAATACTATAGAACATCAGGTTGTCCTGGTTATTCACACTTTATCAATGCATAATGAGCTAGACATAATAATGTTGATGTATTTAAAGGGACGATAAACACCTTGCAATTAGAATACGCTTCTTTTGTGTTGCTATAGCATAACATATCAGCCAAGTATTAATGTTGTTGAAACAAATTAACATCCTTTTTACTGCAATTATTTTTTAATATCCATTTATTTGGAGGAGCCAATCTGATCTTTAGTCCACAGATAACAAGACTAGCAAATGTCATAAAATTAGTATAATGTGAATTGTTTTGCAGTTATCTAATAAAGCCAATTAGGGACAGATTTGTAGCAGTGTTATAGCCTTGAGATGTCAGCAGGTTTTTAGAATTAGAAATTACTTAATTTTCAGAGCTAAATTACATGAAAAGGGGCAAAAATACTAATGAGAATATATTGCAAAGTTGTTTCATTTTGCATAACTAAATATTTTATATAAAATTCTCTAGGAGTTCACTGTCTCTTTAAAGCAAAAGGAAAAAGGGGCAACCAGATGTGGACTCCTTGCTCAGTGTGCTTAGAGGAAAATGGCTTCACCTCACTGACAAGGCCAAAACCATAGTCTGGGGTTGCTGTGTTCCTTGCTCAGAGAGGTATTTCAGTGCTGGACTGACCGTAATAGGTGGGATCAGACTGATATACTACAGGAAAGTTCTACTCTGTGAAAAGCATTACTGGGCTAAAAAGAAGTCGCCATAGAACATGTTAACAAATTACTGAGCTGGTTAATAGTTCCTGAGAGTGCGCTTCTCGCTGTGTGTATTATGTCTCCCTAAGGGAAAAAGGGGCAACCACACATGGACTCCTTTCTCAGTGTGCTTAGAGGAATATGGTTGCACCTCCCTGATGAGGCCCAATGCAAGCCAAAATGATTGCCTGGAGTTGCCATGTTCCTTGTTCAAAGAGGAATTGCCTGGTATTTTGGTGCTGGACTGACCTTAATAGACAGGATCAGACTGCTATACAACAGGAAAGTTCTACTCTATGGAAAGAGTTACTGGGCTAAAAAGAAGCTGCACCTAGGAGGTAAATCACCATAGAACAAGCTAACAAGTTAATGAGCTGAATATGAAAAAAAGGAAACAGAGCGCAACAGGGAGAAAGATTTAAGTGTAGATTAATAAATTAGGTTACACACAAAACATAAAATTGCACTTACTCAGTGTAAGTTAAAAACAAGTGTAAACAGCAATACATGCAGTGTTCACGATGATCTTGAGCACAGATGGTTTTGAACTCCCCGCGATCATCAGAACTCCTCAGCGTCTCCGGAACTCCCGGTGGCAGTGATCATGTGATGATCGAGTGCAACACATATACCGGACACATTCAAAAGTCCAGAAGTACCCCTATGCGTTTCTCCCGGTTAGTGGCCGGGCTTTTTCAAGAGGACAATATCGAAGTTAATGAGCTGGTTGTTTATTTCTGATAGTGCGCTTCTCTCTGTGTGTCTCCCTTTAAAGCAAATATTAGCCTAAAAATAATATGCAATTATATATTATTCAAAATTATATTAGCTGTTTAAATATTGAAGAAATAAGAGTACATTTTAGTCTCTATTTAGTAATGGCCGGGCACTGTCATATTGTTATCCTAGATTAAAAAGCCTGTTCTTCCTTTTCTTACCTAAATCTCCTTTGCCGTTCTGTTCCTGGCCAATTAGGACAGTTATAATTGAGCTGAAAAGTAACAATATCAGAAGCTTTAATGCCCCTTTAAGTAGTATCTAATACATTTAGTGCATACTTTGTAATTTATCTGAGTTGATTAAGCAAGTCTCCATGACACAACAAAACATCACACCTAGATTTAGATCCTGGGTGGGTTTTGAGCCATCACTTTTAAGCCTCTCACAATTAGAGTGGCTCAAGCAGTACAGCAGATCTATGCCATTGGTCTAGATTAAAAAAAAAAAAACGTTTACAAAGCCAACATGACAACTCAAAAAATGCAGAATTCAAAGAGATTTGAACATAAGCCTTGTCACAGCTAAGATTTCAGCTTTATTGTAATCAATGGAGTAACATCAAGAGTTGCAACGGCTCACTTCTCTCTTCTACCTTTGAGGACACCAGCAATAGAAAATCAGCTATAGAATCTTACAGAGCAAAAAATAAATAAAACTGGAAAGATACACCCTCTTGAAATAAGTCTACTCTAACATATGCAACACAAAGACATTTTTTAAAAATTTAAAGGGACAGTCTACTCCAGAATTATTATTATTTAAAAAGATAGATAACCCCTTTATTACCCATTTTTCAGTTTTGCGTAACCAACACGGTTATATTCATATACTTTTTAACTCTGTGATTACCTTGAATCTAAGCCTCTGCAGACTGCCCCCTTATTTCAGTCTTTTAACAGACTTGCATTTTAGCTAATCAGTGCCCTGCTCCTAAGTAACTCCACGGGAGTGAGCACAATGTTATCTATATGGCACACATGAACTAGCATTGTCTAGCTGTAAACAACTGTCAAAATGCACTAGGGTAAGGGGCTTAAAAATTAGCATATGAGCCTGCCTAGGTTTAGCTTTCAACAAAGAATACCAAGAGAACAAAGCAAATTTGATTATTTAAGAAAATTGGAAACTTGTTTAAAATTGCATGCCCTATTTGAATTATAAAAGTTTAATTTTAACTACACTGTCCCTTCAAAGAAAAATGCAATAAAACAAAAAAAAAGATACCCGTGTTATTTTGAAATAGTGAAACAAGACAGTGAGAGGATGTTTGGCTAAGTGTAAAAACCCCAATTACGCCTCTGCAATGCCCAAAGTCAGCTCAGGTTAGCCCCTTGTTCTGTCTGTGAGATTTCTGAGATGCATTTCGTTCTATCCAGCAAAACTGGTTTTCTATAACCAAAAACAGACATAAAAATAATTTACACTTACAAACATCTTCATTTATTGTATTTCAAGCATGTTTCTAAAGTTGTTATGGTTTGTTTTATCACATAGCAATACATGAAGTGATGCTAAATGAATTTTGAACAAGATCTGTCCTTTACTGCAAGAGCCCTCGGCAGCCTCTATAACATCTATAAATGTTGCTGCTTGCAATGGCTGTAACTTTCTATTGGATTAGGTAAGACATAACAGCAACAGTATCCAGTGGCAGCTGTGATTATGAAGTTGATTCCAATCTATTGTCCGTTTTGTTTTCAGCATAAAAGGGCACTTTTCATTTCAACATAATCAGAATTCCAGATTTTCAGGTGTTTTTTTGGATCTGAGAATGTGTATTTGGTTTGCCCCAAAAAATCCTATTTTTAACATGGAGCCATTTTTTTAAATCAATTTTCTTAAGGTTTTTGAGGCCATTTTACACTTATGAAATTCAACATCTACAGTAATGATACTTGATAAAATCCTGAACCAGGCTTTTATACATATTTGCAAATATTCCAAGACAATTTAGAACTATTTTTTTAAATTGCACATATGCAAGACACTCTGACATGAAAAACAGATGACATTTTAAACGTGTATTTATATGCATGGTCCAGATTCTTTAAACTCTATTTTATAGTCTGTCTGCAGTAGGCAGGACACAAAGTGGGGACCCGGACCGGTGTATGTGATACACGGTAAGATATCCGGTGAACGATCCGCTGGGATAAACAGTTCAAAGGTAGGCATTTACATGCATAAGATTAACGGCCGGCATGAAGAACCTGCACATGTATTTGATTATAAATGATGTCAACTATCACCACTTATTATCCTGTGATTGTGTAATAGTTATTGCTGGTTTCTCCATACAAACAGTCTTCTTCATAGAAAACAATTAGCCAATCCAGTTCATGTCAGTAAAACATAACTTTTATTAAAAGATTTTATAAGAAACAAATTTGTACAGACCTGGATAGAGTTCTATTATTAGTACCGTGTACAGTAGTAAATACCTCCGACTCCCAGTGATGCATCCTGGACATTGTTAATAATAAGCGATCCGCTTGGATACCTCACTTCTCCGGACATTCCCATGTTACTGCATGTGATTCTATGTGACTTATGCCAATTTGGAGTAGAAACCATATTATACACCTGTGATCTTTTTTCTCATAGTACCATTAAGCCCTGATAAAGGGGATTCATTGCTTTACAAAGTTGCATATGTATACTTATTTAATATGTGGTATCCCATACAGTTTACTGTTGTGTGTGTGTTGTTTGTGTGTTGTGTGTGTGTGTTGTGTGTGTTGTGCGTGTGTTGTGTGTGTGGTGTATGTGTGTTGTGTGTGTGTGTTTGTGTGTGTTGTGTGTGTGTTGTGTGTGTGTTGTGTGTGTTGTGCATGTGTGTTGTGTATGTGTGAGTGTGTTGTGTGTGTTGTGTGTGTATGTTGTGTGTGTGTTTTGTGTGTGTGTTGTGTGTGTGCTGTGTGTGTTTTGTGCATGTGTGTGTGTTGTGTGTGTGTGTGTTGTGTGTAGATTGTGTGTGTTGTGCATGTGTGTGTTGTGTGTGTGTGTTGTGTGTAAATATTTAATTGTCCTCAAAATATTTAATTTCCACAACTTTTACTAGTTGTTGCTTTTGCTTGTTTCAATATTAAAAACAGATACTTAATCATTTTAAAGGGACACTAAACCCAATTTTTTTCTTGAATGATTCAGATAGAGCATGTAATTTTAAGCAACTTTCTAATTTACTCCTATTATCATATTTTCTTCGTTCTCTTGCTATCTTTATTTGAAAAAGAAGGCATCTAAGCTAAGAAGCCAGCCAAATTTTGGTTTAGAACAGTGGACAACACTTTATTGGTGCTGTCCAATTAGCAAGGACAACCCAGGTTGTTCACCAAAATTGGGCCAGCACCTAAACATACATTCTTCCTTTTCAAATAAAGATACCAAGAGAATAAAGAAAATTTGATAATAGGAGTAAATTAGAAATGTGCTTAAAATTGTATGCTCTATCTAAATAATGAAAGAAAAAAATTGGGTTCAGTGTCCCTTTAAGACCAACATGCTCAAAAATAATTTTCATCATAATAATTTAAAGAATCTGTCCATGATAACATTTAGTAAATACATATGTGAATTAAATTAAACCTTGTTTTGAGTGCAGGTTAAAAAAAAATAGTACAGGGACTTCGTATAAAAAATTTGTAGATATTCTATTTTCTTGTATCTTTTAACTTTACAGAACAAGTTAACTTCTTCTTAGAAATAACAAGTTAACAATCTCATATAGAAATGGACATTGACACTTTTGTCTTCTTTTCTATTTGACAAATGGATTAGAATGAGCTTTAAAGGGATATGAAACCCATTTTTGTCATGATTCAGATAGTGCATGCAATTTTAAACAGCCTTCTAATTTACTTTTATTATCAACCTTTCTTTGTTCTTTTGGTATCTTTTGTTGAAAAGCAGGGAAGTATGCTTAGGAGCCATCCCATTTCTGGAGCCCTATATGGCAGCAGTATTGCAAAAGTGTTATTCATTTGCAAGAGCACTAGATGGCAGCACTATGTAATTTGAAATAGATTATATTACCTGTTGTATCCTTACCTATACTATAAATTTTAATACTTAAATACTGGCTATAGAAAAGCTCTGTAAACAAGAATGTTTAGAAGAAATCAAGCTCACCATGTCGATAAAATGGTATTTTTTCCATTGTTCTCTCAAAGTACTGATCTAATTTTGAATACAGTGAAAGAAAAGAGGCTTTTGAGTAAATATAGAGGTAAGCTAATGAGATCTCTCCCTGCAAACTCAGCCAATTTGGTTAGATTGTGGTATGAATTAGCAGATGTAACAATTTTTTTATACAAAATATACCCAAAGGAGCAATGTCCCATAGATTTTAAACTCTATCTTTTATAAAAATTCATTATAAACGCATAAAGGATAAACTAATTTTACAGTACACTGTCCATTTAAAGGGACATTGTACACTAGATTTTTTCTTTGCATAAATGTTTTGTAGATGATCCATTTATACAGCCCATCTGGGAGTGTTTTTGTAACAATGTATAGTTATGCTTATTTTTTAACCCCTTAACAACCGAGGACGTGCAGGGTACGTCCTCATAAAAAAGGCAGTTAATGCCTGAGAACGTACCCTGCACGTCCTCGGTGTGGAAAGCAGCTGGAAGCGATCCTGCTCGCTTCCAGCTGCTTTCCGGTTATTGCAGTGATGCCTCGATATGGAGGCATCCTGCAATAACCTTTCACGGCCATCCGATGCAGAGAGAGCCACTCTGTGGCCCTCTCTGCACCGGACATCGATGGCCGGTATCGTTGGTGGGTGGGAGCCGGTGTGGGAGGTGGGTGGCGGCCATCGATGGCCCTGGTCATGTGGAGGGGGGCGGGATCGTGGGCGGGTAAGCCCGGGGGCGCACTTGCACGAGGGGGCGGGGGCGGGCGCGTGCACGGGGAGGGAGCGGGTGGGAACCGCTACACTACGGAAAAAATGTGTCCCAAAACAATAAAAGTGGGACAACATTTAAATAAATAAACAAGCCCTTAGGTGTGATTTAGGTGGTGGGGGTTGGTTCGGGGGGGGGGGGCGATTGAGCTACACTACAGAAATTTTTTTCAACAAAAATAAACATTTGATTGTTCAAAATGGGTACTGGCAGACAGCTGCCAGTACCCAAGATGGCCCCCAATAAGGCTGAGAGGGAGGCTTAGAGAGCTGTTTTGGGGGGGATCAGGGAGGTTGGGGGTTAAGGGGGGAATCCTAAACACAGCATATGTAAATATGCTTTTTTTTCTTTCTTAAAAAAAAAAAAAACTTTTATTTTAGTACTGGCAGACTTTCTGCCAGTACTTAAGATGGCGGGGACAATTGTGGGGTGGGGGAGAGAAGGGAGCTGTTTGGGAGGGATCAGGGGGTGGGATGTGTCAGGTGGGAGGCTGATCTCTACACTAAAGCTAAAATTAACCCTGCAAGCTCCCTACAAACTACCTAATTAACCCCTTCACTGCTAGCCATAATACACGTGTGATGCGCAGCAGCATTTAGCGACTTTCTAATTACCCTAAAGCAACGCCAAAGTCATATATGTCTGCTATTTCTGAACAAAGGGCATCCCAGAGAAGCATTTACAACCATTTGTACCATAATTGCACAAGCTGTTTGTAAATAATTTCAGTGAGAAACCTAAAATTGTGAAAAAATTTACGTTTTTTTTTACTTTGATCGCATTTGGCGGTGAAATGGTGGCATGAAATATACCAAAATGGGCCTAGATCAATACTTGGGGTTGTCTACTACACTACACTAAAGCTAAAATTAACCCTAGAAGCTCCCTACATGCTCCCTAATTAACCCCTTCAATGCTGGGCATAATACACGTATTGTGCGCAGTGGCATTTAGCAGCCTTCTAATTACCAAAAAGCAAAGCCAAAGCCATATATGTCTGCTATTTCTGAACAAAGGGGATCCCAGAGAAGCATTTACAACCATTTATTCTATAATTGCATAAGTTGTTTGTAAATAATTTCAGTGAGAAACCTAAAGTTTGTGAAAAAATTTGTGAAAAAGTGAACAATTTTTTTTATTTGATCGCATTTGGCGGTGAAATGGTGGCATGAAATATACCAAAATGGGCCTAGATCAATACTTTGGGTTGTCTTCTAAAAAAAAATATATACATGTCAATAGATATTCAGGGATTCCTGAAAGATATTAGTGTCCCAATGTAACTAGCGCTAATTTTGAAAAAAAGTGGTTTGGAAATAGCAAAGTGCTACTTGTATTTATGGCCCTATTAACTTGCAAAAAAAGCAAAGAAGATGTAAACATTGGGTATTTCTAAACTCAGGACAAAATTTAGAAACTATTTAGCATGGGTGTTTATTGGTGGTTGTAGATGTGTAACAGATTTTGGGGGTCAAAGTTAGAAAAAGTGTGTTTTTTTCCATTTTTCCTTCATATTTTATAATGTTTTTTATAGTAAATTATAAGATATGATGAAAATAATGGTATCTTTTGAAAGTCCATTTAATGGCGAGAAAAACGGTATATAATATGTGTGGGTACAGTAAATGAGTAAGAGGAAAATTACAGCTAAACACAAACACCGCAAAAATGTAAAAATAGCCTTGGTCCCAAACGGACAGAAAATGGAAAAGTGCTGCGGTCATTAAGGGGTAAATAACATTGTGCTGATTTTCAGACTCCAAACCAAGCCCAAAAGTATCAGATGTGGACTAAAGTCTACAGGTTCCTGCTTTCTCCTGTTTGTGTAATGGGTCTTACCATATGCAGGGGAGGGGGAAGTGTCTGCTCTTCCTGCTTTCCAGTTCATTTCAATGTGCGTCCCATTCTAACCTCATCAAAGTGCTAAACTGGGAGTTTGTAAGTAACATTTTAAAAGGTTTTATACTGGATTTTAGATCAGTATCTGTGCATATTCTTCTTTATAGTAGTGTCTATTACATGTGGCTAAATTAAAAATTGTGTATTCTGTCCTTTTAAGTGCATACAAATATGGAATTATTTTCTATGCACAAAAGCAATGTTCTTTGAAAAAGGTCTTGAAAAGTGTGAGAATAAAACCTAAGAGGCCAGATTTGTGTTTTCTGAGGTCCTGTATGAGCAGTCACATTGACTTTACCAAAGGTTTTCACTTTGGTTAATATGTCCAGTGTTAAGGGAATAGTAAAAGTCAAAGTTAAACTTTTATGATTCAGACAGAGCATACAAATATAAATAACTTTCCAATATACTTATATTATCTAAATGTACACTATCTTTTTATATGCAAACTTTCTGAGGCAGCAGCTCATATTAAGCATGTTACAACAAGTTGACTTAGTTCACAAGAAGTGTGAGCTGAGTTCAAAAAGGTATGCTTCTATGCACTGTTTGTGGAAAACATCTTATGTACATGTACGGTCAACACAGTACTTAAATACTATTAAAATTTAACCTTTATTTAGTACTTATAAAATGACAGCTGGATTACACTTGTATCTGCTGCCTTCGCATATACTTAAAAACACATCTCCATGATGTTTTATTCTGACTCTAATAATTAGGTGGTATGTGGGGTAAGTCCCTGAGTATAATAAGAACGTTAACACTGTTACAGGGAGTGCAGAATTATTAGGCAAGTTGTATTTTTGAGGATTAATTTTATTATTGAACAACAACCATGTTCTCAATGAACCCAAAAAACTCATTAATATCAAAGCTGAATATTTTTGGAAGTAGTTTTTAGTTTGTTTTTAGTTTTAGCTATTTTAAGGAGATATCTGTGTGTGCCGGTATCTATTACTGTGCATAATTATTAGGCAACTTAACAAAAAACAAATATATACTCATTTCAATTATTTATTTTTACCAGTGAAACCAATATAACATCTCAACATTCACAAATATACATTTCTGACATTCAAAAACAAAACAAAAACAAATCAGTGACCAATATAGCCACCTTTCTTTGCAAGGACACTCAAAAGCATGCCATCCATGGATTCTGTCAGTGTTTTGATCTGTTCACCATCAACATTGCGTGCAGCAGCAACCACAGCCTCCCAGACACTGTTCAGAGAGGTGTACTGTTTTCCCTCCTTGTAAATCTCACATTTGATGATGGACCACAGGTTCTCAATGGGGTTCAGATCAGGTGAACAAGGAGGCCATGTCATTAGATTTTCTTCTTTTATACCCTTTCTTGCCAGCCACGCTGTGGAGTACTTGGACGCGTGTGATGGAGCATTGTCCTGCATGAAAATCATGTTTTTCTTGAAGGATGCAGACTTCTTCCTGTACCACTGCTTGAAGAAGGTATCTTTCAGAAACTGGCAGTAGGACTGGGAGTTGAGCTTGACTCCATCCTCAACCCGAAAAGGCCCCACAAGCTCATCTTTGATGATACCAGCCCAAACCAGTACTCCACCTCCACCTTGCTGGCGTCTGAGTCAGACTGGAGCTCTCTGCCCTTTACCAATCCAGCCACGGGCCCATCCATCTGGCCCATCAAGACTCACTCTCATTTCATCAGTCCATAAAACCTTAAAATCAGTCTTGAGATATTTCTTGGCCCAGTCTTGACGTTTCAGCTTGTGTGTCTTGTTCAGTGGTGGTCGTCTTTCAGCCTTTCTTACCTTGGCCATGTCTCTGAGTATTGCACACCTTGTGCTTTTGGGCACTCCAGTGATGTTGCAGCTCTGAAATATGGCCAAACTGGTGGCAAGTGGCATCTTGGCAGCTGCACGCTTGACTTTTCTCAGTTCATGGGCAGTTATTTTGCACCTTGGTTTTTCCACACGCTTCTTGCGACCCTGTTGACTATTTTGAATGAAACGCTTGATTGTTCGATGATCACGCTTCAGAAGCTTTGCAATTTTAAGAGTGCTGCATCCCACTGCAAGATATCTCACTATTTTTGACTTTTCTGAGCCTGTCAAGTCCTTCTTTTGACCCATTTTGCCAAAGGAAAGGAAGTTGCCTAATAATTATGCACACCTGATATAGGGTGTTGATGTCATTAGACCACACCCCTTCTCATTACAGAGATGCACATCACCTAATATGCTTAATTGGTAGTAGGCTTTCGAGCCTATACAGCTTGGAGTAAGACAACATGCATAAAGAGGATGATGTGGTCAAAATACTCATTTGCCTAATAATTCTGCACTCCCTGTATATAAAAATTCTCATATCCTTGATAGTGGCTTGTCTGAAATAATACTTTTGTATTTAAGTTCTAATCCAGCATGATAAGACTCCCATAAAAGGGTACGCTATTAAGAGGTAATCTTTCCTCTGTTTATAAACAGTGGACACCAAAGTAACTATCAGATACTCACACGGATACCTATTGGCAACATAAATATATCAATGGCATAGATTGCCAACACTCCTACTTTATTAAGGAACTGCAATAATCATTTGACAATGGTTTAAAAAATAAAGATGTTTGAATACACTGTTGACGTGACACGAGTAACTAGAAATCAGCTACATACATATTGTTATCCAATCAACAAGAAGGCTACTTATACAACAGTAGTTGTCATTTTCTAATTAAACAGATTAGCTTTAAGGAAGCACACATATACAACTTATATTGATATTATCAAGCAACTTTAAGTACCATAAAGCAGTGATTTTTAACCCTTTTTTTTGCTGTGGCACACTTTTTTACATTAAAAAATCCTGTGGCACACCACCATCCCAAAATTTAAAAAAATCACACATTGTAGCCTAATACAGCATATATATATATATACACATACACACAAACACACACATACTGTATGTATTGTGCTGTTATGCCATGCCTCCTACAAACTACCCCTGCACTGGGAGTAAAAAACAAAAAAAATGTCACACTGTTGTCAGTCTGCCGTGGCACACCTGAGGATCTCTCACGGCACACTAGTGTGCCACGGCACACTGGTTGAAAAACACTGCCATAAAGGATATTATGACTATCTTAAGTCATAATAAACAACCAGAGACACCATTAGGCTGATTTTACAAGATCAATAATTTTGTATAGGTGCAGGAGACTCCTTTAAAGGCTAGAAATTGACAATTTGCAGCTAGACATTATCTGGTTAATACAGATATATGTAATACAAGGGTTAGACTCACTTTACTGAGGATTATATGATAATACTTTAACAAAAGTGTTATTTCAGACAAGCCACTATCAAGGCTATGAGAATTTTTATATAACAGTGTTAAAGTTCTTATTATACTCAGGGTCTTACCCCACATACCACCTAATTATTAGAGTCAGAATAAAACATCATGGAGATGTGTTTTTAAGTATATGTGAAGGCAGCAGATACAAGTGTAATCCAGCTGTCAATTTATAAGTTCTAAATAAAGGTTACATTTTAATAGCATTTAAGTACTGTGTTGACCGTACGAGTACATAAGATGTTTTCCACAAACAGTGCATAGAAGCATACCTTTTTGAACTCAGCTCACACTTCTTGTGAACTAAGTCAACTTGTTGTAATGTTCAGTTTCATGCTTACGCACTTCTCCTAAAGGTAGACCCAATTATTTGAGTATTACTCCAATTCCAGGTCTCCAGGGAGATTATTATAAATTATATCTAAACACAGTAAGAAATTTACATAAATTTGGGATAATTGTTTCTTTTTCTTTTTTTCATATTAAGCATGTGCAAGAATTCACAGAATATACTAGTGATTGGGTGATTGCTGTCACATGATGCAAGGAGAGGGAAAATTGAACACACTTTGATATTTGTCAGAAAAAAAATCTGCTACTCATTTGAAATTCAAACAAAGTACTTTTGCATTGTATTCCTATTATCTATTTGTTGATAATTCAATTATACTGTATTTAATGGTACTTTAATGCGAATATCGCTTAAATACAAGGCATAATCATAAACTTGTAATATGGGGGTGGGTTTCCACTTTGTGCTGGTCATTAAAAATATAGGGATTTTTATTTACCACGAGTCTGTGCCAGCGTGGACACAATATTTTTGTATAGTAATATTTGTTCTAGCTGTAAAAATATTGTGACCTTGCAATTGTATTTGTGCTTCACGCAGTAACGATTGTGCTCCCCTTGTAATCTAGACTTACGTTTAAACTTTAGTATTACAATTTTATATTTTCCCACATACTTCTTTAAACATAAAAGTTGACTCAAGCACCTCTGATTTCAAAGTCTTTTAAAACTTCAAACTGCTTGACAGACTTGCAAAGAAGCATTCAAAGTGTACTTCAGTCAAAAGAGTGACGCCACTATGTAGTCTGTGTGGGTGTAGAGATTGGGAAGCTGGACATTTGGATGATTCATATTGATAAATATGCTCATCCTTTTGTTGAGGCAAATGTTTGAAAATCTCTAATCTAAGTAAATGTCCAAGTAACTTTTACATTGTATAAATCTTTCCAACACCTCTTAAATTATCATTACATTATATCTTTGTCTCTTCAGAAGAATGTCTGTTGTAGTCTCTTCTAAACAGCACTTAACTCCTTGACACAAGGTCACTGGTGATTTTTTTCTTTGTCTCATTACTTGAATTAGTTAGTTCTCTGTTATCTGGAAGTCTTTCCTTCTGATACAGCCTGAGATGTTTGGCTCGGCTGCTTGTGTGTTTTGTACAACTGAGCTATTTTATTCCCAGTCTTCCTACTCTCCCTGACAATTCTTTGATCAGTGACATGTGCAAAAGAAATGAAGAAAATAAAATGTCTTCTCTGATCAAGATTAGACTGGCTCTCCACTAAATCATCCCAACCAGTTGCTTTATAATAAAGTAAAGTCTCTAAGCAGCAACGCTGCCTGATTCTGCTTACTTTGTCTCCTCTTATGTCATGTATGGTATTCACTGTGAGATTTCACATCTTTTATTATCCTACTTTTCATCCCCATGTAACAGTATTTACCAACAGTCTTATGCCATAGCAACAGGTAGTTAGGGAATTAGGGCAGTGGTGGCAAACCTATGGCACAAGTTTACAAGATGGCACTCAAAACAAATTTGCTGGCAATCACCTAACAGCCTAGTTTAATGTGTTTTTCTTTTTATTAATCCATGAGATATATCAAAAACATTTAAAAAACAAAGCAAAAAAAAACAAAAAAAAAACAGTACCATGGGCACTTAAAACGATAATGACTATTCTTATAATTGAATAAACTATGTATTTATTTTAAATGCGCATTTTGTTTCATATTTGTAAATAATTAAAAAATAAATTTGTGCTCTATAATAAAAATGTGCTCTAATAGAATTAATCGACAAACTGTATGCCATAGCATTAGGTCAATGAAACCATGAAAGCATAAATATTACTGTTAAATGAATTTCTTAAAGGGAATGCAACCCATGCCCCCCCCCCATAATTCAGCTAGAGCATGTCATTTTAAAAACTTTCTCATTTATTTCCATTATCAATTTTCTTCATTCTCTTAGTATCTTTTGTTGAAATGCAGGGACATAAGCTCAGAAGCTTTCATGAAGGACGCATTAATCAAGACATGCACAAGGTTATCCTGGAAGAAAACTTGCTTCCATCTGCTCTGACAATGTTCCCCAACGCTGAGGATTGTTTTTCCAAAAGGGCAATGCTCCATGCCACACAGCCAGGTTAATCAAGGTGTGGATGGAGGACCACCAGATCAAGACCCTGTCATGGCCAGCCCAATCTCCAGACCTGAACCCCATTGAAAATCTCTGGAATGTGATCAAGAGGAAGATGGATGGTAACAAGCCATCAAACAAAGTCAAGCTGCTTGAATTTTTGTGCCAGGAGTCGGATAAAGTCACCCAACAGCAATGTGAAAGACTGGTGGAGAGCATGCCAAGTTGCATTAAAGCTGTGATTAAAAATCAGGGTTATTCCACACAAAAAAAAAAATAACTCTTGCTAAGTTAAAACATTAGTATTATTTTGTTTAAAAATTAATATGAACTTTTTTGCATTATTCGAGATCTGAAACACTGCATCTTTTTGTTATTTGGACCAGTTGTCACTTTCTGCAAATAAACGCTCTAAATGACAATATTTTTATTTGTAATTTGGGAGAAATGTTGTCAGTAGTTTATAGAATAATACAAAATGTTAATTTTACTCAAACACAAACCTATAATAGTAAAGCCAGAGAAACTAACGGCTAGATTTAGAGTTTTGTCGGTAAGGACCCGCGTAGCTAACGCTGGCTTTTTTCTGGCCGCACCATAAAAATAACTCTGGTATTGAGAGTCCACAGAAAGGCTGCGTTAGGCTCCAAAAAAGGAGCGTAGAGCATATTTAACGCAACTGCAACTCTCGATACCAGAGTTGCTTACGGACGCGGCCAGCCACAAAAACGTGCTCATGCACGATTCCCCCATAGGAAACAATGGGGCTGTTTGAGCTGAAAAAAAACCTAACACCTGCAAAAAAGCAGAGTTCAGCTCCTAACGCAGCCCCATTGTTTGCTATGGGGAAACACTTCCTACGTCTGCACCTAACACTCTAACATGTACCCCGAGTCTAAACACCCCTAACCTTACACTTATTAACCCCTAATCTTTCGCCCCCGCTATTGCTGACCCCTGCATATTATTATTAACCCCTAATCTGCCGCTCCGTAAACCGCCGCTACTTACATTATCCCTATGTACCCCTAATCTGCTGCCCCTAACACTGCCGACCCCTATATTATATTTATTAACCCCTAATCTGCCCCCCTCAACGTCGCCTCCACCTGCCTACACTTATTAACCCCTAATCTGCCGAGCGGACCTGAGCGCTACTATAATAAAGTTATTAACCCCTAATCCGCCTCACTAACCCCATAATAAATAGTATTAACCCCTAATCTGCCCTCCCTAACATCGCCAACACCTAACTTCAATTATTAACCCCTAATCTGCCGACTGGAGCTCACCGCTATTCTAATAAATGTATTAACCCCTAAAGCTAAGTCTAACCCTAACACTAACACCCCCCTAAATTAAATATAATTTTAATCTAAAGAAATTAATTAACTCTTATTAAATAAATTATTCCTATTTAAAGCTAAATACTTACCTGTAAAATAAATCCTAATATAGCTACAATATAAATTATAATTATATTATAGCTATTTTAGGATTAATATTTATTTTACAGGTAACTTTGTATTTATTTTAACCAGGTACAATAGCTATTAAATAGTTAAGAACTATTTAATAGCTAAAATAGTTAAAATTATTACAAAATTACCTGTAAAATAAATCCTACCTTGTCTTCACCATACCAGGTTCACCGATCGGTCCTGGCTCCAAAATCTTCATCCAACCCAAGCGGGGGCTGGCGATCCATCATCCGGTGGCTGAAGAGGTCCAGAAGAGGCTCCAAAGTCTTCATCCTATCCGGGAAGAAGAGTAGATCCGGACCGGCAACCATCATCTTCCAAGCGGCATCTTCTATCTTCATCCGATGAGGACCGGCTCCATCCTGAAGACCTCCACCGCGGACCCATCTTCATCTGGCGACGTCCAACTGAAGAATGATGGTTCCTTTAAGGGACGTCATCCAAGATGGCGTCCCTCGAATTCCGATTGGCTGATAGGATTCTATCAGCCAATCGGAATTAAGGTAGGAATATAATGATTGGCTGATGGAATCAGCCAATCAGAATCAAGATCAATCTGATTGGCTGATGGATCACCAGCCCCCGCTTGGGTTGGATGAAGATTTTGGAGCCCCCGCTTGGGTTGGATGAAGATTTTGGAGCCAGGACCGATCGGTGAACCTGGTATGGTGAAGACAAGGTAGGATGATCTTCAGGGGCTTAGTGTTAGGTTTATTTAAGGGGGGTTTGGGTTAGATTAGGGGTATGTGGGTGGTGGGTTGTAATGTTGGGGGGGGTATTGTATGTTTTTTTTTACAGGCAAAAGAGCTGAACTTCTTGGGGCATGCCCCGCAAAGGGCCCTGTTCAGGGCTGGTAAGGTAAAAGAGCTTTTAACTTTAGTAATTTAGAATAGGGTAGGGCATTTTTTTATTTTGGGGGGCTTTGTTATTTTATTAGGGGGCTTAGAGTAGGTGTAATTAGTTTAAAATTGTTGTAATATTTTTCTTATGTTTGTAAATATTTTTTTATTTTTTGTAACTTAGTTCTTTTTTATTTTTTGTACTTTAGTTAGTTTATTTCATTGTAGTTATTTGTAGATATTGTATTTAATTAATGTATTGATAGTGTAGTGTTAGGTATAATTGTAGATAATTGTAGATATTGTATTTAATTAATTTAATGAGAGTGTAGTGTTAGGTTTAATTGTAACTTAGGTTAGGATTTATTTTACAGGTAATTTTGTTATTATTTTAACTAGGTAACTATTAAATAGTTCTTAACTATTTAATAGCTATTGTACATGGTTAAAATAAATACAAAGTTACCTGTAAAATAAATATAAATCCTACAATAGCTATAATATAATTATAATTTATATTGTAGCTATATTAGGATTTATTTTACAGGTAAGTATTTAGCTTTAAATAGGAATAATTTATTTAATAAGAGTTAATTAATTTCGTTAGATTAAAATTATATTTAAGTTAGGGGGGTGTTAGTGTTAGGGTTAGACTTAGCTTTAGGGGTTAATACATTTATTAGAATAGCGGTGAGCTCCGGTCGGCAGATTAGGGGTTAATAATTGAAGTTAGGTGTCGGCGATGTTAGGGAGGGCAGATTAGGGGTTAATACTATTTATTATAGGGTTAGTGAGGCGGATTATGGGTTAATAACTTTATTATAGTAGCGGTGCGGTCCGCTCGGCAGATTAGGGGTTAATAAGTGTAGGCAGGTGGAGGCGACGTTGAGGGGGGCAGATTAGGGGTTAATAAATATAATATAGGGGTCGGCGGTGTTAGGGGCAGCAGATTAGGGGTACATAAGGATAACGTAGGTGGCGGTCGGCAGATTAGGGGTTAAAAAATTTAATCGAGTGGCGGCGATGTAGGGGGGCCTCGGTTTAGGGGTACATAGGTAGTTTATGGGTGTTAGTGTATTTTAGAGTACAGTAGTTAAGAGCTTTATGAACCGACGTTAGCCCAGAAAGCTCTTAACTACTGACTTTTCTCTGCGGCTGGAGTTTTGTCGTTAGATTTCTAACGCTCACTTCAGCCACGACTCTAAATACCGGAGTTAGAAAAATCCCATTGAAAAGATAGGATACGCAATTGACGTAAGGGGATCTGCGGTATGGAAAAGTCGCGGCTGAAAAGTGAGCGTTAGACCCTTTTTTGAGTGACTCCAAATACCGGAGGTAGCCTAAAACCAGCATTAGGAGCCTCTAACGCTGGTTTTCACGGCTACCGCCAAACCCCAAATCTAGGCCTTATAATTTTACAGTCTCTTATTTTTTTCCCAGAGCTATATACTGTATATATATATATATATATATATATATATATATATACACAATATCCCACACAAGTGAGTACACCCCTCACATTTTTGTAAACATTTTATTATATCATTTCATGTGACAGCACTGAAGAAATGACACTTTTACAATGTAAATAGTGAGTGTACAGCCTGTATAACAGTGTACATTTGCTGTCCCCTCAAAATAACTAGACACACAGCCATTAATGTCTAAACTGTTGGCAACAAAAGTGAGTACACCCTTAAGTGGAAATGTCCAAATTGGGCCAAAAGTGTCAATATTTTGTGTGGCCACCATTATTTTCCAGCATTGCCTTAACCCTCTTGGGCATGGAGTTCACCTGAGCTTCACAGGTTGCCACTGGAGTCCTCTTCCACTCCTCCATGACGACATCACAGAGCTGGTGGATGTTAGAGACCTTGCACTCCTCCACATTCTGTTTGAGGATGCCCCACAGATGCTCAATAGGGTTTAGGTCTGGAGACATGCTTGGCCAGTCCATCACCTTTACCCTCAGCTTCTTTAGCAAGGCAGTGGTCATCTTGGAGGTGTGTTTGGGGTCGTTATCATGTTGGAATACTGCCCTGCGGCCCAGTCTCCAAAGGGAGGGGATCACGCTCTGCTTCAGTAAGTCACAGTACATGTTGGCATTCATGGATGTGCTGTAGTCTGTTTTGGAGCTTGATGATGGAGCCGGCTTATAGTGCATTGCCGTAGTCCAGTCAACTGCTGACGAGGGCGTGGGTGACTGTCTTCCGGGTCTCGGTTGGGATCCACATAATGATCCTTCACAGCAGGTGAAGTATGTGGAAGCATGAAGAGGAGACAGCTTTGACTTGTCGATCCATGCAGAGCAATGAGTCCAGGATGATGCCTAGGTTTCGTGTGTGGTCGGTGGGGGTAGGCGAGTGTCCAAGAGCTGTCGTCCACCAGGAGTTATCCCAGGTGAATGTGGTGGGTATAAGGAGGAGGACTTCAGTCTTGTCTGTGTTCAGCTTGAGGCAGCTGTCTCTCATCCAGGCGGTGACTGCTGTCATCCCTTTGTGGATGTTTTTCATGGCGGTGGTGGGGTCTCTGGTGAGTGAGAGGATCAGCTGGGTGTCGTCAGCATATGAGATGATGTTGAAGTCGTGTTGTTGGACGATGGCTGCAAGGGGGCCATGTAGATGTTGAAGAGGGTAGGGCTCAGCAAAGAGCCTTGGGGTACACCGCAGCTGATTTCTGTGGGCTTGGCGGTGAAAGGTGGGAGACTCACTTTCTGGGTTCTACTGGCAAGGAAGGAGGTGATCCATTCTATGGCTTTGTCGTGAATGCTGGCGTCGTGTAGGCGGGTGCGGTGGGAGATGGTGTTGAATGCTGCTGAGAGGTTCAGGAGAATGAGGGTGGCAGTCTCTCCTTGGTCGAGTAGGGTGCGGATGTCATCTGTGGCGGCGAGCAAGGTGGTCTCGGTGCTGTGGTTGCTCCTGAAACTGGACTGGGAGGGGTCCAAGGTGTGGTTGGCTTCAATGTGTTCTATGAGTTGAGCGTTGATTGCCTTCTCGATGACTTTGGCCAGAAAGGGGAGTAGTGAGATGGGACGGAAGTTCTTAGGCTCCTTGGGGTCTGCTGTTTCTTCAGAAGGAGGTTCACCTTTGCGTGCTTCCAGTCTTCTGGGAAGGTGCCGGTCTCGATGGAGCAGTTGATAGTGTGGCGGAGTTTGGGGGCGATGGTCTCACCCGCTTTGTTGAAGATGTGATGTGGGCATGGGTCCGAGGGTGCTCCGGAGTGGATCAATCTCATGATCCTTATGGTGTCCTATGTGGTGAGGGGGCTCCAGATGGTCTGTGGGGGGTAGGTGGAAGTGTTTATGGGTGCGGTGTCGGTAGGGGTGGTGTGTCGGCAGTGGTGGGTGAAGTCTGGGGCGTGAGGCTGTCGTAGATGTCGACAATCTTGCTATGGAAGTATGTGGCAAGGTTGTCGCAGAGGTCCTGGGAGGGCGGGATGTTGTTGGTATCGCTGCTGGGTTTGGAAAATTCTTTGATGACTGTGAACAGCTCCTTGCTGTTGTGGGCATTGGCGTTTATTCTGTCTTGGATTGCTGTTTTCTTGGTAGTTTTGATGAGGTGGGGGTGGGTGGTGATGGCTTCTTTGTAGGTCGCTTTGTCCGTGGGGGTCTTGCTGGATCTCCAGGTTCTTTCTAGTTGTCTGCAGTGGCATTTGGAGTCCCCTGGAGGTCTGGGGTGAACCAGCTGGCCTTGTTGGTAGGTTGGTGGCTGGACGGTTTCCTGAGGGGGGGCGAGGGTGTTGGTGCAGTTGGTTATCCAGTTGGTGTCTGTGGAGGTCTCTGGGGGGGACTTGTTCAGGGTGGAGTACAGCTGGTCTTCGTGATGTTGTTCCAGTTTCTGCGGGCTGGGTGATGCTGCCAAAGGTGTCTGGTGGGTTTGTTGAAGGAGAAGTGTATGCAGTGGTGGTCGGTCCAATGGAGTTCAGTGATGTGGTTGACTGAGATGTGGTTGCAAGCTGAGAAGATCGGGTCAAGGGTGTGTCCGGCTACGTGGGTTGGGGAGTTGACGAGTTGCTTCAGTCCAATGATTTCAAGGTTTTCCAGAAGGTTGGTTGTGTTGTGGTCGTTGGGGTTGTCTAGGTGGAAGTTTAGGTCGCCGAGGAGGATGTAGTCTGTTGAGGCGAGGATGTGGGGTGCGATGTGGTCGGTGATGGAGTCGCAGAAGGCAGGGCGGGGCATGGTCCAGGAGGTCTGTAGATGAGGGTGCCGTGGAGGGTGGTGTTAGGGTTGACCTGGATCTTGAAGTGTAGGTGTTCTAAGCCTGGTGATTGGTCATCGGAGCTGGTTGTGACGTGGAGGGAGTGTTTGTGTACAATGGAGATGCCTCCTCCAGGTCAGTTGCTGTGGTCCTTGTGGGTGATCTTGTAGCTTTCGGGGATGGTGACGTCAGACATTGAGGCTGGGATCAGCTAGGTCTCAGTGAGGAATGCGACGTCTGGGGAGGTGGAGTCGAGCAGGTTCCAGATTTCGACGGCGTGCTTGTGGATGGAGCAGGTGTTGAGGATGATGCAGTTGAGGTGGTTGCGGTTGTTTTTGCGTGGGCCGACTGGTTGGGTTGTGGTCCGAAGGGAGGAGAAGGAGCAGTTGTGGCAGGTGAAGGGTCCTCAGGTGTTTGTAGGGGATGCATGGTGACAGGCGGGCTATCTGCTGGTGTTGAGAGCGCAGACGGTGCAGGCGTTGTAGTGGTGGCGGTTGCAGGAACCAGGGTTTGTGGCACTGGGCGTGGTCCAGGCACGGATGGCTGCAGATGGGCTTGCCTTCGGCGCACCAGTGTCACGGCCGCACAGCAGCAGCCATTAAGTAGAGGAGGAAAGTAGGAGGGCTGGGAAGCTGGGAGGCGTATAACGGCTCTGGGGAGGGGAGTGAACAGCGGGGAGCACTGGGGGAAGCTTAAGGGACAATGAAGGGGAAGCAGCTGGAGGAAGCTTAAGGAACAATGAAGGGGAAACAGCAGGAGTGGGAGAGAGGCAGAGCCTTGTCAGACAATTCACTAAACATTAAATTAATGCTAGAATGTTGTAAAAACATTCTAAATTTGAAACAAACTAATGTGTTAAAATTTGTTTATTTTTTTGAATCTTGCAAAACATTTTTGCCCATCCCTCAGCAGCTTCACGGGCTTATATAAATATATGCCCAATGAGCATTAGCAATAAGCACCTATCAACCAATAAGCATTTGCAGGAAGTAGCTATCAGCCAATGAGGATTAGTAGGAAGGTACACAGTTGATACAGCTAAATTAGCTTCAATTTAAATTATAAAAGGTTTTGCTTGACATATTTCTGATGAAAATATTGAGTATTAAAATACCTCACACTTGCTTAAATGCTTAAAGCATTTTTAATGACCCTGTGAAACAATACATCACTAAACATAAACTAAACTAATAAAAGCACATATTACCTCAGCAATAATGATTGCCTGCTTTGTTGAGTGGTATACTGTAAATATATTAATATATTTATATTTATTGCTTACTCAAACTATTTTTTTTAGAATATTTTAATGAATGATTCGTCTGAAACAAACTATTCCCTTCTGCACTAGTCTACTTTATACTCATTTCTTTCTACCTAACATTATTAAAATTCATCTGACATGAGACAGTCAGTAACTGCTTACGGAAACATACACAAGAGTTCAGATTGTGGTCATGTTTAAACAGAAATTCCACAAATATTCTACTTTCATCATTACAACTCATTCAGCAGAAGTTTGGCTTAAATATAACATTTTATGTCTAAATAATTAGCTATTTCAAGGTAAATGATTGCAAAACTAAAAGAAGAATGCTGAATCTCTTTGAGTATAAAGTTAACTTTGTTCCAATTTCTTTATCTTAACATTCTGCAGTAAAAGTGATCACTTTCATTATTACACAAGGTATAACCATAGCTATAGTGATTGCTGCATAATATTTTTTTTCCTTAATAATTTACCTATTGCCACTCAGCACGTTCTGTTTGTATTCTTTTATATGAAAAGTTAAAAGAGTCTTTATATCCTGAATATCTAATAGAAACAGCAACATATGAATGCTTCTTTCAACACTCAGCATTCACATTTTACTGATTCCAAGAATACGGCAAAAATGAAAATTACTAGAAACAAGAAACAAAAAAATGTAGGCAGTGAGATACTTTGTTTGTGACAACTGGCTTAGGAGATGGTGTCAGTGATATTCTTGTTCTTGGCAATAAAGGAACATCATTGTTTGCTCAGGGAAGTTCTGTAGATCTTGTAGCCATTAATAGTTATGGTACTCTAGCCCCTAGCATCTTTAACCTGTGTATTCCTGTACTATAACCTAAACTATATTTTGAGAGACTCAAGAAGAAGCTATGAGGACTAGATACCCATGTGAGATCATAACCGAATCTTACAAGGAAACAACAGCTCAGTTTAAAGCATAAGGAAAGATACATGTATAATGTTTGTGAAAAAATCTAGCTGGAGTTCTAAATGGACTGGTCAGCATGATCCATTAAAGGGATAGTCTATTCCAGAATTCTTATTGTTTTAAAAGGTAGATAATCCCTTTATTGGCACATGTGAACTAGTGCTGTCTAGCAGTGAAAAACTGTCAAAAGAGGAGGCCTTAGAAATTAGCATATGAGCCTACCTAGGTTTACCTTTAAACAATGAATACCAATAGAACAAAGAAAATTTGATGATAAAAGTAAATTGAAAAGTTGTTTAAAACTGCATGCCCTATATAAATGATGAAAGTATAATTTTGTCATGACTGTCCCTTTAAGTTGTCTTCAAATTACAAATACAGTTAATCTGAATCACTTCACTCATGGGACAAGTTCCATCCACTATTCCATTTAATCCAAAAAACCTTAACTCAAGTTTATACAATACAGATTTTTTTTTTAATTTCCATTTAAAAAAAAAAAATGTTTTACACAATTAGCAAACAATAGGTAAGCTGCTATCACATAGTACTATATTACAGTAGAAAGTGCACAGATAGGAGAACTATGACAAAGAACATTTTAACTTCATTATTTATTATTAATATTATAATTTCTTTTTGCTACACACAGGTTTAGTAGTTGCACTTTGAAAGAGGTCCCTAGTGCCCAAGTAACGCTTTGTCTCTCAGTTCTGCCTTCTTTATTGCCTACCTGTTCAAAGGGACAGTCTACTGTAAAATATTCTCTTTTTTATAGTTACGGTTTTCCCAATAATTCATTTACCCTGCTGGAGTCGAATAAACTGTTTACAAATAGCTCCTTTACCTTAGTTTTGTAATTTGAAAAAGCTACTTTTGCCTGTTCAAGTGAATTAAATATTTCAATACTATTATTGGCTCTAGAAAATCTATTGTATGTAAGCAAGAGACATCAGGAGATTTCTGTCTGGTAATATAGCACATCTGCTTAAATGTCATAAAATAGATAAGGATCATAAAAAAGACAACAAATAGAATGTAATTTGAAATGAAATATTTATCACATAATCTGTATATATGATAAGGTCTTATTGAATACAGCAGTATCTATATCTTTAGGGAAGCATCTGTTTCCACACATACGTGAGAATTCATAGAAGTTTATTGAATAGTCCTGTAAATGTATTTGAAACAAACAGGTCACCGTCTTTAAAAAAAAAAAAAAGTTTCTTTTCTTTTCAACTCAATCAATCTGTCTGGAACAGACAGCAGTCATGTAATGTTTATTTTACAGTTCTATCCATTCACACAGTTTTTCAAATGTCCCTGTTACCAAACTGAAAATATATAAAACAGATTAAGGACTCACTTTTTGCACTAGTTTTTCTTCAAAGTTATAAGACGTAATAAATAAGTTTATTTATGCATGAATTGTTAAATAGAGGTATAATACCAGATACATCTCTCTATTTTATAATATAAAATTATATGTATAATAAAGGAAATTAAAAGAAAAATAGCAATGGCAGCATTTCTCTTGGAGGGGATTTATGGCATCATTTAGATACCGCTACCATTAATTAAGCAGCTCTAACAGTGTGCTCAAAAAACACAAATACTTTTGAACTGCAAAGCCACTACCAGCCTTTAATGTGCATTTCACAAAGATCAAAGAAAGTAAAAAGAATGTAAACATCTATTTTATTATATGTTAGGCAAAGCATGGGATTCCTGTTAGTAGCAGAATCAGTTGTTTATCTATTTTATTGAAAATTGTAATTAAGTTTTATTTTTGCTACTTACAGGTGAAACTTGGAAAATTAGAATATTGTGCAAAATTTCATTTATTTCACTAATGCAACTTAAAAGGTGAAACTAATATATGAGATAGACTCATTACATGCAAAGCAAGATAGATCAAGCCGTGATTTGTCATAATTGTGATAATTATGGCTTACAGCTAATGAAAACCCCAAATCCACAATCTCAGAAAATTAGAATATTGTGAAGAGGTGCAATATTCTAGGCTCAAAGTGTCCCACTCTAATCAGCTAATTAAGCCATAACACCTGCAAAGGGTTCCTGAGTCTTTAAATTGTCTATCTGTCTGGTTCAGTAGGAATCACAATCATGGGAAAGACTGCTGACCTGACAGTTGTGCAGAAAACCATCATTGACACCCTGCATAAGGAGGGTAAGCCTCAAAAGGTAATTACAAAAGAAGTTGGATGTTCCCAAAGTGCTGTATCAAAGCACATTAATAGAAAGTTATGTGGAAGGGAAAAGTGTGGAAGAAAAAGGTGCACAAGCAGCAGGGATGACTGCAGCCTGGAGAGGATTGTCAGGAAAATGCCATTCAAAAGTGTTGGGGACTTTCACAAGGAGTGGACTGAGGCTTGAGTCAGTGCATCAAGAGCCACCACACACAGACGGATCCTGGACATGGGCTTCAAATGTCATATTCCTCTTGTCAAGCCACTCCTGAACAACAAACAATGTCAGAAGCGTCTTACCTGGGCTAAAGAAAAACAGATCTGGTCTGTTGCTCAGTGGTCCAAAGTCCTCTTTTCTGATGAGAGCAAATTTTGCATATCATTTGGAAACCAAGGACCCAGAGTATGGAGAAAGAATGAAGAGGCACACACTACAAGATGCTTGAAGTCCAGTGTGAAGTTTCCACAGTCTGTGTTGATTTGGGGAGCCATGTCATCTGCTGGTGTTGGTCCACTGTGCTTCAACACAGCCGTCTACCAGGAGATTTTGGAGCACTTCATGCTTCCTTCCACAAGCGAGCTCTATGGGGATGCTGACTTCATTTTCCAGCAGGACTTGGCACCTGCCCACACTGCCAAAAGCACCAAAACCTCGTTCAATGACCATGGGATTACTGTGCTTGATTGGCCAGCAAACTCGCCTGACCTGAACCCCATAGAGAATCTATGGGGCATTGCCAAGAGAAAGATGAGAGACATGAGACTGAACAATGCAGAAGAGCTGAAGGCCGCTATTGAAGCATCCTGATCTTCCATAACACCTCAGAAGTGCCACAGGCTGATAGCTTCCATGACACGCCGCTTTGAGGCAGTAATTGCTGCAAAAGGGGCCCAAACCAACCACTGAGTACATACAGTATGCATGCTTATACTTTTCAGAGGTCCGATATTGTTCTATGTATAATCCTTGTTTTATACTGCTCGAACCCTAGGTATTAGATTTTGTACATAGTAAGGAGAATCTTCCTAAAAATACCAATATAGCTTATATCTCATCTAACAAATGGGTAACACCCAACACAATATATTTTTCTATCAAACCCTTTTAAACAAAGTACATATGTACTTTCACCCTATAAGAAACAAGCCTAAGCAGGGTACTTCATATTTAAGCTCTATATTAACCTTATAGGTACTGGTTTTGGCCAGTGATTTGTATACTTTACTATAAATGGTTCACATAGTTGTATATTGTTTTGAATCCATAATTTCCCTATATCTCTATAGATATGAAAACCAAGGACCCAAGAGTGGCCTAATCTACTGAAGTCGGGGGGAAATGAGTATTATTGTCTAGAAATCACAAATGTATTTTTTTAAGTAAAGCTTGTATTCTTATTTGACTTTTCATTGTGACAGTATATTAATTGTAATGTGTATTTCCTCAAGAAAAAAAAAAGAAAAAAAAGAACATTTAAATATGTTTTTTTTGTCTAACAAAATTTGCAATAAAAGCTATTTAACTTGAAACTAGTACAGTCATATTAGTTGTGCACTTAAAGGGACATCAGAAATGTTTTAAGGGGCAGGAAAACCGGGCACCTGCCCGGGTGCATGGGCACAACCAGAGATGGTTGTGTACGACTGGGAAAGTTTGCTTCTTACTACCGGTGGCAGTGCTTTGGTAGTACAGCACCGCGTTCCCTCAGTCGGCTGAGCCAGTACAGCATGACTGCGCACAGCATGCTTCCCAACAGACATCCAAAATGGTGGGTAAGAAACTTTATGTCCTCTGGCTTTGCAAGCTGTATGGATGTTATTGCCTGCACTGGTAAACTTTTGCAGATATTGTTTTATTGGATCCTGCTGCTGTTTGTAAACTGCTTTATGGGGAGTTGTGTGAGTAAATTATTGGAAAACGGCACACATCTGTGGGATCTTCTTTCTATGAAATTCTGCAGCCAGTGCTTGTTCATTGATCTTCATGATGTACTTAAGTGCTGGCTTAGTCCTTTTACTTGAGTTCACGTGTTTATTGAAGTGTTTTGTAGGAGTTTATGAAGTATATGTATGTGTTTTCACACAAATCAAGTTTTGCAATGAATAAATCATTTTTACAAGGGATGCAATGTTTTAGTCATACTTAAAGGGACAGTCGAGTCCAAAAAAAAACTTTCATTATATAAATAGGGCATGCAATTTTAAACAACTTTCCAATTTACTTTTATCACCAATTTTGCTTTGTTCTCTTAGTATTCTTAGTTGAAAAAGCTAAACCTAGAAGGCCGCCTCTAATTTGAATGCATTTTGACAGTTTTCACCACTAGAGGGTGTTAGTTCATGTGTTTCATATAGATAATATTGAGATCACGCACGTGAATTTACCTAGGAGTGGGCACTGATTGGCTAAAATGCAAGTCTATCAAAAGAACTGAAATAAGGGGGCAGTCTGCAGAGCTTTAGATACAAGGTAATCACAGAGGTAAAAAGTGTATTATTATAACTGTTTTGGTTATGCAAAACTGGGGAATGGGTAATAAAGGGATTATCTATCTTTTTAAACAACAAAAATTCTGATGTTGACTGTCCCTTTAAGTATGCTGCAGTAAGAGGCATACTCCTTTAACTTAATACAGAATTATAATATATACATATATGAGTGCGAACATATTATTTAAGCTTTTTATTTATCTATAACTACTGTACGTATCTGTTATTATTGAAGAATTTATTTGAAGTGCTGCTAAGATGATGCACCCCATTCAAGCAATATCTACTTCTCTGTCTGTGGCTAGCCCCACTGTCACTGCTAGCGTCAGTCCATCTGGGTGTCTGTCTGTCTGTGTGTTTGTTTGTGAGTGTTTCTCTGTGTCTAGAAGACAAAACAATCTGTAGATACAGAAAGAGGGATGGAGCGCAGCCAGGGGGGAAACACCAATCTAAGTGCAGATGATTTAAAAGACTTAGCACTTTATTCACATAGATAACACATTAAAATGCACACTTACAGACTGAACCCTCAAACATATGAGGTATGTGTATACAGTTTCATATAGTTGTCCACCATAAGAACAATACTCCACATCCACAGTTGTAGTGAAACTTCGAAATCCCCTTGTCAAACAGTGTGTGAAACTGCCCGTGGTATGATAACAGTAAATGGGGTTTCTCTCTTTATGCTGGTAGTTACTCCAGAAATATCATGGCATAAAAGCCCCCACAGTCACACAGCAAAAGTTCACAGAATAGTGTATGGTATAGGGGACACTATAGGTAGCGTGTAGAGCACACAGGAGGAGGTAAAATATACAGTGGCAGCGTGTATCCTATGAAAGCCGGCTTGGATCCGCCGCTGCTCACAGCTTACCAGATTCCTCTGTGTATACGATGGGCGTGGCCTTACGCGTTTTGCTGGGCTCCTCCCAGCTTCGTCAGAGGCAATACCCATCCATCATCCTAAAGTGTCCTTTATAGGGAGACCCGGACTAATATTCAGCCAATGGGGGCCTACCTACAAAAGACACGCCCGCATATATCGATTGCCATAGTAACGGCCATTGACAATACACAGCCGTAATTTAAGAAAACAAACCAATGAGCAATATTGTTCCTATTCAGAAAAAATAGATAATAGTGAACAAAGGAGCATATTTAAAAGACTTTCCCTATTCCAAACTGGCACATATATTTAGAATAGTGTAGCTTGTGTGGATATGATTAATCTAAAAACACATAAAAAAGACTTAAAAAAACTATCATAAAATAAATAGTAAACCCTTTGAAAAAAATGTTTCCAATACATACATACACTCACACTTCCCTGTATCACTACTGTGGGATAATAAATTAGCACATGTACATACACATATTATGTCCATGCGTAATAACCCTAAATTAGTAACCAAATAGAAAAGCTAGCCATTATAAATAAGAAGAGAAAACAATCCCTCATTCCTATATGTCCAAAAAGGCTGCTAGATCAATATCACGATTAAGACCTCCCGGACCCATAGAATTTAATCTATGGATCCAGTATGTCTCTCTTTTCCTCAGTTCCAATAAGCGATCACCTCCTCTCACTTTGCCTTTAATATGTTCAATGGCTACAACGGTTAGCCCTTTACTATCTCTATTATGATACTCTAAAAAGTGAGCCGAGACCCCATGACTGTCAAGTCCATTTTCTATGTTCCTGAGATGCTCCCCAAACCTTGTCTTTACTGGGCGTTTAGTATGACCCACATAGATTTTGTCACAGGAGCATCTCAGGAGATAGACAACATAGCATGTCTTGCATGTCATCAGGTCTTTAATTTTATAGTCATTGTCCCCCTTTGAAATGCCAAAGGATTTGTTTTGTGGGCTTATATGAGCACAACATTTACAACTTCTCCTATCACATTTGAAGAAGCCATTTGTGTGTTTCTTCAACCAGGTATCTGTGTGTGAAGATCTCAACATACTGGGAATACACAAAGAAGAGAGAGAATGAAACGGGTAGGAGGAAAATACAGCTAGTGACCAGATACAACAGAGCCGCTAGAGATATTGAAAGGGCTATGAGGAAACATTGGGCAATTTTAATGCAAGATCCACTGTTGAAAGAATCCATTAATGAAAGGGGACAGGTAGTGTTCAAGAGAAACGTCAACATAAAGAATAGAGTTAGTCCCAGTATGTTGAGATCTTCACACACAGATACCTGGTTGAAGAAACACACAAATGGCTTCTTCAAATGTGGTAGGAGAAGTTGTAAATGTTGTGCTCATATAAGCCCACAAAACAGATCCTTTGGCATTTCAAAGGGGGACAATGACTATAAAATTAAAGACCTGATGACATGCAAGACATGCTATGTTGTCTATCTCCTGAGATGCTCCTGTGACAAAATCTATGTGGGTCGTACTAAACGCCCAGTAAAGACAAGGTTTGGGGAGCATCTCAGGAACATAGAAAATGGACTTGACAGTCATGGGGTCTCGGCTCACTTTTTAGAGTATCATAATAGAGATAGTAAAGGGCTCACCGTTGTAGCCATTGAACATATTAAAGGCAAAGTGAGAGGAGGTGATCGCTTATTGGAACTGAGGAAAAGAGAGACATACTGGATCCATAGATTAAATTCTATGGGTCCAGGAGGTCTCAATCGTGATATTGATCTAGCAGCCTTTTTGGACATATAGGAATGAGGGATTGTTTTCTCTTCTTATTTATAATGGCTAGCTTTTCTATTTGGTTACTAATTTAGGGTTATTACGTATGGACATAATATGTTTATGTACATGTGCTAATTTATTATCCCACAGTAGTGATACAGGGAAGTGTGAGTGTATGTATGTATTGGAAACATTTTTTCAAAGGGTTTACTATTTATTATATGATAGTTTTTTTAAGTCTTTTTTATGTGTTTTTAGATTAATCATATCCACACAAGCTACGCTATTCTAAATATATGTGCCAGTTTGGAATAGGGAAAGTCTTTTAAATATGCTCCTTTGTTCACTATTATCTATTTTTTCTGAATAGGAACAATATTGCTCATTGGCTTGTTTTCTTAAATTACGGCTGTGTATTGTCAATGGCCGTTACTATGGCAATCGATATATGCGGGCGTGTCTTTTGTAGGTAGGCCCCCATTGGCTGAATATTAGTCCAGGTCTCCCATATAAAGGACACTTTAGGATGATGGATGGGTATTGCCTCTGACGAAGCTGGGAGGAGCCCAGCGAAACGCGTAAGGCCACGCCCATCGTATACACGGAGGAATCTGGTAAGCCGTGAGCAGCGGCGGATCCAAGCCAGCTTTCATAGGATACACGCTGCCACGGTATATTTTACCTCCTCCTGTGTGCTCTACACGCTACCTATAGTGTCCCCTATACCATACACTATTCTGTGAACTTTTGCTGTGTGACTGTGGGGGCTTTTATGCCATGATATTTCTGGAGTAACTACCAGCATAAAGAGAAAAACCCCATTTACTGTTATCATACCACTGGCAGTTTCACACACTGTTTGACAAGGGGATTTTGAAGTTTCACTACAACTGTGGATGTGGAGTATTGTTCTTATGGTGGACAACTATATGAAACTGTATACACATACCTCATATGTTTGAGGGTTCAGTCTGTAAGTGTGCATTTTAATGTGTTATCTATGTGAATAAAGTGTTTTAAATAATCTGCACTTAGATTGGTGTTTCCCCCCTGGCTGGGCTCCATCCCCCTTTCTGTATCTACAGATTATTTTGTCTTCTATACTTCATCTCTCACGGAGATCACACCAGTGTTTGGAAGGGAGCTGCACGGAGGACACCAAAAGACAAGCAAGGGGAAAAAAGAAGAAGGAGTGGAAAAAGCATCATTGAAAAGGGAAGTTTAATGCTGACCTGACTTTATTCAACATTTTCATATTTTAAATTTTCTCAGATAAAACACAAAAAGTGACTTTCCCGAACTAATAGGGCTGTTGTTGTTTGTTTTTTAACACTTGGGGACTTTTTGGGGGTGTTTTAAAACCTGTGTTATCTGAATTGTATGTCTATCATTAGTAATATCTGCTAACTTTTGACTTTTTTCCTCTTGAGAATTAGCATATTTTACATTAATTTAGTATCTATTTTATTGACTCGTGGCTCTACCGAAGTATTTTTATACTCTGTTCTGTTTCTCTGTGTCTGTGTGTGTTTGTGTATGTGTCTATATGTGTCTCTGAGTGTGTTGCACCCTTGCCTTGATGGCTCACGCAGTGCCAGGCATCAGATGAGTGCTTTAGAGATCAATAACAGTGGACTCTGAAGCAGTAGCAATACACTCCCTGTAGTGATGAATCTTGTATCAACAGCTAGCATACCTGATGAGGGGAGATATTCATGTTTAAATAAAACACAAAACAAGAAGTTGCTGTTTCACTATTAAAATCTCTCAGCTAGATTACAAGTTTTGCGTTACGACTCAAATAACATCGTTATGGGCCATAACGCCTCATTTTCCCTACCGCTGCTATTACAAGTTTATGTAACGCCACAAAAATACCATCAAATACCTACGCTCAAATCCAGAACGCTCTCCCAGACCAGTAGTTATTGATAAATCGTTACCAAAAACATTCACAAATCGCTAAAAAAATATTATATAAAGTACACTTACACTCATACAAACACTCGACAATTTTTATTTTTTTCATAATGTATTTTGAAAAAGAAATATAACGGATAAAAGATACAAGATCTCGGGTGTTAGAAAAAAAAGGCACAGAAACCAATTTTACATTGACTTACATAGACATACATGAACATAAACTCATCTAGCTACATCTACGTACAAATAGCATCACATACATACAGAATTAGATACATACAAACAATATACAGCACATTACATACACAAAACATATTTTAAATATGAAATTAACACGATTTAGGTACTTTTTCACAGCAGGACATGACGTCAGTGTTGGAATTTTTTTTTCTTGCAATTTCTCGCCTCCATTGACTTCTAAGGGGAATACGTGTTCGTGCACGCGACCGGCCTCTTTCCGTAACGCACACAATATTTTTCTCCTTTAAAACTCGTAATAGCAGTGTTAGAATTATGGCGCTAATTCATTCATTCTTGCGTTGGTCCCGCTATGACAAATAGATCAAGAAATAGACTATTTGACACTGGAGTTATGAGTTTTACTTGTGTGAACATCACTACAACATCAAATTCTTTTATGAAATTACATTACATCAACTATAAATCACAATCTATTCTATCATCACCAATACGAAATCGGTTTCAAGAATTAAATCATATTTAAACGGACAGAAAAAAAACTTTTTAAGATTTCATTATTCACAAACAGTAGGCAACTTTAAACACTTGTCTCATTTATGTCTATTATAGCATTTCATATATTCAAGTCATATGCTTGGATAAACAGCATATCTAGATAGGCTCACCAGATAATGATTGATGGCTGCACATACATGCCTTTTGTCATTGCCTCACACATGTGCATTGCTCTTTAGTCAACAAATGATATAGAAACAATCAACACATTTACATCATACAAGTACATTGGAAGGTTGGTTTACATTGGATTCTCTCTCTCAATTAGGAAAGAGAAATTATGGCTTTAGTGTCCCTTTAACATCATGATCTAACCATAATATAACATTAGGAATTCAGTATAATTATGAGATATCCTTAGAAAATATTATAGTTGTCGCTTTTTTGGAAGGAACAACAATGCTATACTGCTTTATATAAATGAATATATCTGGGAGAGAATAACAATACATACATATATGTACATAACACACATCACACAACAGCAAAGCACACATTTATCTTTTTAATCATCACACAATAAGAATAATGCAAAGTACAACAAGCGAATGATGATTTGCAAACTAGACAGGCAGGTTGCTAATATGATGACATCATTCTAAGCTTCAACCATACAGATTACAGCATTAGGACTGTACCGTCCCTTTCATCAGTTTCTCACTCAATATTACAATATTACATATACGTAGACAAGAGGTTGAAAGATCTTCATTATTATTGCGATTTCAATGGGACACATAAAATATTGACATCTCGCCAATCACTTATATATAGAATATTATAGATGCCAGCCGTTACTTTATCGTTTTGCAACAATATTGCAGCAACAATGATCAAGCAGATTCTATGCCATGTCTATGCACACATTATACACAAGTATGCATTTTCATTCATGTTAGCGTGGATGTGTGGTTTTCACTATAACATCGCGTTTAATAAGTATTTGTTATGCATATGAACAAACATCACGAAGATGCACTGTATATGTTACATTTTACACTTTAACACTTTCACATTACGATTTATTGGGGGAAAACAAAATTTCATCAAACATCTAAAAGAACGCCCACTTTGAATGTATTTGCGCCGCTCACATACAATCAAGTGGATACAATCATCAATCATTACGAACACGCTACCATTGGACATTTTGCACTATAAATCCCCTAAACAACATGCCCAAATTGTCCCTGGTAAGCGAAATTGTATCAAATCGCTTTTGTGTTTTTGCAAACCTTGTTACTCCTTGTACGTTTGCTCTGCTGTTTGGCTTTGTGCTGCTTGGCTTGGCAAATATGGATGATCCGCAGTTAGCTTGTGTAGGTGCTGTTGGACAAGTTTTGTAGAACAGAATCAGGCGGGCTCGGCGTCTCCAAGAGAGGCGTAGGGAACGTCTAATCAGAGGTCCTCGTGTGGAAAGGATGAGGCCCACCTTTGAGAACATGAGCAACTTTGAGGTTTATGACAAGTATAGGCTCAATCAAGAGCAACTCATGGGCCTTTACGAAGTACTTAAACCTTATCAAGAGCCACATAAACATATGCGGACTGCAATCCCTGGCATGACAAAGATGCTATGCTGCATACATGTCCTGGCTTCCGGAAAATTATTAATCCTCAGAGGGGAACATGCATGGGTGGTCCCAGGGTACCTTATCTGTGGTTTTTGACAAATTTCTGAATGCCATGGTACGAGTTTGTAAGCTTTACATAGGATTCCCTCAAAATGGGGATGATTGGAGGAGACTCAAGAGTGAATTCTATGCAATAGCTCAAATGCCCAATGTTTTGGGAGCAATAGATTGCACGCACATTGCGCTGCGTGCTCCAGCAGAACAGATCCCCCACCGAAATTGCAAACACTTTCATAGTCTGAACGTGCAGTTTGTTTGTGACGCACGGATGAGGATTATGCAGGTGTGTGCGAATTTCGGTGGGGCTAGTCATGATGCCCGCATCCTCAGGCAGTTGTCACTGTGACGGCAGTTTGAGGACAATGTCAACTATGTATTTTTAGTTAATAGCTTGTGATAGCTATTTTATTTGTAATCTTCCAGGATTCAGACAGAGCAGATTTGAATCTAAAATAAAAATGGACTTTAATAATCACATATGGTTCATTCTCATGTTATCCTAAATTTGCACAAACTATATGCATAGGCTTATGAGCAGCAAAGCATTACTGGGGGATATCTACTTATTTGTTGGTGTGCAACAATGCATAGTTGCAATGCTTAGCCAGATGTATTTAGATGCTTCACACTATTGCATATCTGCTCCTTAACAATAAAGACACCTTGAAAATAAAAATTATATGTGAGCATTTCAGACAAATAAATGCTTTATATGATTTTTATAATTAGGGAACAGAAACGTTGAATTTCCATTTTAAAATATTCACTTTATTTTTCTCAAAGCAACGTCCATTATAAATACAAATTACGCATTTCACCATTTTGGAAATATAGCGTGGTAAACGTATCTTTCAACAAAATATATTAATATTTAACAGATTCCATATATTATATGTGCATCACATATATAGGCATACCATTCTCATAAATTTTAAATAAGTCTACATGCCAAATGTAGTAACAGCACCCCCAGGAGGTATGTGTATGGAAGTTACAAAGATATTAATCCCTGAAACATTAAGTAACGGCCAATCAGAGTTCATCACACAAACATGACTTGAGTCAGTATGGCCTCACAGACATGCTTACAAAATTACAGTATTTTATCCAATCAGATGTACAGATACCATGTCCCATGGTGTATCTCATGATTACTTCCCCATATAAAAGTCCATTACACGTTGCCATTTTTGTCAGTTCTCTAATGCCTACTGGTATAATTAATATATAGTCACTAAATTATATAACTCGGCAGGCATGACATCTCTCAGGTTCACACGGGCAGAAAGTACTGCCCTGGTCCATGCGGTCGAGGAGTTTTATCCGCAGCTGTTTGGGACTCAGAAGGGGTTGACAAAGCAGTCGATTAGGAAGGCCCTCTGGGTGTCTATGACCATTTCTGTGAATTCAGTGGAAGACGTCCAGAGGAACACGGGTCAAATCATGCGGAGATTCGGGGATATGAGGTTGCAGCTTCGCAATAAAGTCCGCCTCATGAGGGAGTGGGCAAAAGTCCATCGGAGAGGTGGGAATCCGGATCCACCCCCACGGAGACTTTTCCTACAACCTTATGAGGAAACTTTATGCGGCCTCCTCAATTTCCGTTTCCCTCACAGATTTGCTTCCGCCCGCTCCTCGGCCCCTTCACAGTCCCCAGCTGCTGGCTCTGAAACTCCTGACTCGGAGCCCAGTGCAGCTCTAATCGGTGACCTGGGAGAAGGAAGTACAGAGGCTGAACCAGGTAAATATCAGACATCATATAATATATTAATATTTGAGTATATATTTAAGCAATGTGTATATAGTCATATATTCAGCCTATATAAATCTCCTAACAGATTTTACATATGATGGTAGACATCTGAATTTAGATTCGTCACACATCAAATAGGAATAATGCGTTTTCTTGCGCTCTCCCGAATTTGCGTCACAGAGCTAAAATGGAATTGCGCATCCGTGAAATCCCTATCCTCCGCCATTTCGTACATTGAATATCGATTCATACAAAAGTTTGAAATATTATTTTGTATCATTCAATCTTTACAATGATCCTATTGGAATATCATGATACACACAATTGTAAATATATTCTAAAGATTTAAAAATTATACTCATCACAATACTAGATCCAAATAAATTCATAATCACAGATGCGCAATTACCCTTTTAATTATTGTGCAATCATCATGGAAGATATAATTGCACAGAGACGTAAACATGGGTTTGCTGTAACAGTGGAATTACTTTAGACATGTTGGTCAGATGTATACATTAATTAGTATAAATGTGAAGAATACAGTATCCTGATTTTCAATCTTCTAAATTAGAAAAGCTATACTAGCAATATAAAAATAAAAATTGACCTCTCAATGTCTAACAATTGATGACAATGCAAGAAGACATAAAATGACTTAAAGGGACAGTCAACAACATAAAAGCTTGAAAATAAATATACATGATCTCTTTATTTATAAATACATTTTTGAAAACCATGAACTCAAGTGAAGAATTAAAATGTTTAACTTTGTCAATTTGAAAAACAATGTATGATTGTTCATGTCAAAGTTCTTATTTGTATTAATGATATCTAATCCTGATTTAATATTTTACAGAGATGGATGTTGGTGCTGGACCCTCTAGCCTGTGTTTGTCCCATTCTGGTATGTCTCATTATACTTTACTTTGGTCTTACAAATTTTGACAAAACATTGCCTAATCCATTCACATTGATCTATATTAACATGTATCCTCTAATTCGATTTCAAAAGGATTTAAAAAGAAGAATGACGATTCAGAGATCGAATTCCATTGTAATCCAAATCTCAATTTATTAGTATTCAAAGATATTCCTCTGATTCTATGCTATCTTTATTTGAATGTAATATTAGGGTGTTGCCCATTTTGTATTCTGCACCTGGGTAGTGCTTGACAGTTGGCGGCTACATATAGACAACACTAACACATTTTTACACATGTGCAGAATATATAAATATACATCTCATATGCTTTGATATTTTCTTCTTATTGTTAATAGAGAAGGAGAATAAAAGATTCATGATGATAGGATGAAATTTTATATTTGATTGAAATTACATGCGCTCTCCGATTCATTACATCAACATATGGAATAGATAATTCCTTTAGAATTACATTCTCAAATATTGATATTGAATTTATCTATAAATAAAAAATATCTTTCTTAATCATTACACTGTTTTGATAAAACAGTACTGTGATTTAAATCACATCTTTCCCTCTCGGACTACCTTTATATATAAGCAAATCCTAACAGCACCATGATGACATAGTTTAAAATATATCTTATGTCTTGCACTGTGATCAATATATGTTGTGTCAGAAACCAGATTACTGTACATTGCACAAATTCATATATGTGCTACATGTAATTATGCTCTAGTTGTCAACAGTTGTTATTCAAAGTGTTGTCTGTCTGGATTATTTTAAAAACAGGGACCAATAGTTATTTATAGATATGCCATAGATTAATATGATAAGAATTGGCTGTCTATTATTTTAAGAAATCTGACATATGTGAAAGACATCATTTTCTTTACACTCACCTTGATGAAATAATTAATTTATTTTTCATATTAGTGGTCTAGTCTTCACATTTCAAAAGATATTTTTTTTAAATAGTTTAGAATAATGTTATTTTTGAATACCAGATATGTATATTTAAAGCTGATGTACAAATTGTGTTACATAATATTTATTTATATCATTAATAGATCTAGTTATTGTGACAGGCTCAGAGGGATCCAGCACTGATCAAGACCTGGCTTTGCAGAGTTCTGGTAAGTCCATTGACTCAGTCATACGTCATTAAAGGTGTCTTTTTCAGAAATATTCTGATCATGATTATGATGAAGCATTCCATTTGAATAAAAATTATAATGTACTCCTCTAATTCTATATATTATTATTTTATTAGTTTAATATTAAGATCTCAAAGCTTCTTAGTCTACACCTTTGTGCTTCAGAACATGGCTAGCACATGTTGATATTTTGTATAAATGTAGACAACAATCATCAAGCGATACAAACATGAAAACTATTAAATGTTCTGTGTACTATGCTTTTTTCCGGATTTTCAAAATACAGACAATCACATTTAATTATTAATCATCGATAATTATATATTTTATTTCAATTGCATGCTCCATCCAAATTAATAAATTCCTAACTTTGGTTCAGTATCTCTTTAATGAAAGATTTATGTGTGTCCTTGAGCACCAGTAACACATGTTATAATATTTGATTTTAATGTGTACACAACATATTGGCCTAGATTTGGAGTTCGGCGGTAGCCGTCAAAACCAGCGTTAGAGGCTCCTAACGCTGGTTTTGGCCGCCCGCTGGTATTTGGAGTCAGTGATTAAAGGGTCTAATGCTCACTTTTCAGCCGCGACTTTTCCATACCGCAGATCCCCCTACGCCATTTGCGTAGCCTATATTTTCAATGGGATCTTCCTAACGCCGGTATTTAGAGTCGTTTCTGAAGTGAGCGTTAGAGCTCTAACGACAAGATTCCAGCCGCCTGAAAATAGCAGGAGTTAAGAGCTTTCTGGCTAACGCCGGTTTATAAAGCTCTTAACTACTGTACCCTAAAGTACACTAACACCTATAAACTACCTATGTACAACTAAAACGAGGTCCCCCCACACCGCCGCCACTCGATTAAAATTTTTAACCCCTAATCTGCCGACCGCCACCTACGTTATACTTATGTACCCCTAATCTGCTGCCCCTAACCCCGCCGACCCCTGTATTACATTTATTAACCCCTAACTTGCCCCCCACAACGTCGCCGCCAGCTACTTAAAATAATTAACCCCTAATCTTCCGACCGCAAATCGCCTCAACCTACGTTATCCCTATGTACCCCTAATCTGCTGCCCTAACATCGCCGACCCCTATATTATATTTATTAACCCCTAATCTGCCCCCCTCAACGTCGCCGACACCTGCCTACACTTATTAACCCCTAATCTGCCGAGCGGACCTGAGCGCTACTATAATAAATGTATTAACCCCTAATCCGCCTCACTAACCCTATCATAAATAGTATTAACCCCTAATCTGCCCTCCCTAACATCGCCGACACCTAACTTCAATTATTAACCCCTAATCTGCCGACCGGAGCTCACCGCTATTCTAATAAATGTATTAACCCCTAAAGCTAAGTCTAACCCTAACACTAACACTCCCCTAAGTTAAATATAATTTTTATCTAACGAAATAAATTAACTCTTATTAAATAAATTATTCCTATTTAAAGCTAAATACTTACCTGTAAAATAAATCATAATATAGCTACAATATAAATTATAATTATATTATAGCTATTTTAGGATTAATATTTATTTTACAGGCAACTTTGTTATTATTTTAACCAGGTCAAATAGCTATTAAATAGTTAAGAACTATTTAATAGTTACCTAGTTAAAATAATAACAAATTTACCTGTAAAATAAATCCTAACCTAAGATATAATTAAACCTAACACTACCCTATCAATAAAATAATTAAATAAACTACCTACAATTACCTACAATTAACCTAACACTACACTATCAATAAATTAATTAAACACAATTCCTACAAATAAATACAATTAAATAAACTAGCTAAAGTACAAAAAATAAAAAAGAACTAAGTTACAGAAAATAAAAAAATATTTACAAACATAAGAAAAATATTACAACAATTTTAAACTAATTACACCTACTCTAAGCCCCCTAATAAAATAACAAAGCCCCCCAAAATAAAAAATTCCCTACCCTATTCTAAATTAAAAAAGTTACAAGCTCTTTTACCTTACCAGCCCTGAACAGGGCCCTTTGCGGGGCATGCCCCAAGAAGTTCAGCTCTTTTGCCTGTAAAAAAAAACATACAATACCCCCCCCCAACATTACAACCCACCACCCACATACCCCTAATCTAACCCAAACCCCCCTTAAATAAACCTAACACTAAGCCCCTGAAGATCTTCCTACCTTGTCTTCACCATCCAGGTATCACCGATCCGTCCTGGCTCCAAGATCTTCATCCAACCCAAGCGGGGGTTGGCGATCCATAATCCGGTCCAGAAGAGGCTCCAAAGTCTTCCTCCTATCCGGCAAGAAGAGGACATCCGGACCGGCAAACATCTTCTCCAAGCGGCATCTTCGATCTTCTTCCATCCGGAGCGAAGCGGCAGGATCCTGAAGACCTCCAGCGCGGAACATCCATCCGGACCGACGACTGAACGACGAATGACTGTTCCTTTAAGGGACGTCATCCAAGATGGCGTCCCTCGAATTCCAATTGGCTGATAGGATTCTATCAGCCAATCGGAATTAAGGTAGGAATTTTCTGATTGGCTGATGGAATCAGCCAATCAGAATCTAGTTCAATCCGATTGGCCGATCCAATCAGCCAATCAGATTGAGCTCGCATTCTATTGGCTGATCGGAACAGCCAATAGAATGCGAGCTCAATCTGATTGGCTGATTGGATCAGCCAATCGGATTGAACTTGATTCTGATTGGCTGATTCCATCAGCCAATCAGAAAATTCCTACCTTAATTCCGATTGGCTGATAGAATCCTATCAGCCGATCGGAATTCGAGGGACGCCATCTTGGATGACGTCCCTTAAAGGAACAGTCATTCGTCGTTCAGTCGTCGGTCCGGATGGATGTTCCGCGCTGGAGGTCTTCAGGATCCTGCCGCTTCGCTCCGGATGGAAGAAGATCGAAGATGCCGCTTGGAGAAGATGTTTGCCGGTCCGGATGTCCTCTTCTTGCCGGATAGGAGGAAGACTTTGGAGCCTCTTCTGGACCGGATTATGGATCGCCAACCCCCGCTTGGGTTGGATGAAGATCTTGGAGCCAGGACGGATCGGTGATACCTGGATGGTGAAGTCAAGGTAGGAAGATCTTCAGGGGCTTAGTGTTAGGTTTATTTAAGGGGGGTTTGGGTTAGATTAGGGGTATGTGGGTGGTGGGTTGTAATGTTGGGGGGGGGTATTGTATGTTTTTTTTTACAGGCAAAAGAGCTGAACTTCTTGGGGCATGCCCCGCAAAGGGCCCTGTTCAGGGCTGGTAAGGTAAAAGAGCTTGTAACTTTTTTAATTTAGAATAGGGTAGGGAATTTTTTATTTTGGGGGGCTTTGTTATTTTATTAGGGGGCTTAGAGTAGGTGTAATTAGTTTAAAATTGTTGTAATATTTTTCTTATGTTTGTAAATATTTTTTTATTTTCTGTAACTTAGTTCTTTTTTATTTTTTGTACTTTAGCTAGTTTATTTAATTGTATTTATTTGTAGGAATTGTGTTTAATTAATTTATTGATAGTGTAGTGTTAGGTTAATTGTAGGTAATTGTAGGTAGTTTATTTAATTATTTTATTGATAGGGTAGTGTTAGGTTTAATTATAACTTAGGTTAGGATTTATTTTACAGGTAAATTTGTTATTATTTTAACTAGGTAACTATTAAATAGTTCTTAACTATTTAATAGCTATTTTACCTGGTTACAATAATAACAAAGTTGCCTGTAAAATAAATATTAATCCTAAAATAGCTATAATATAATTATAATTTATATTGTAGCTATATTATGATTTATTTTACAGGTAAGTATTTAGCTTTAAATAGGAATAATTTATTTAATAAGAGTTAATTTATTTCGTTAGATAAAAATTATATTTAACTTAGGGGGGTGTTAGTGTTAGGGTTAGACTTAGCTTTAGGGGTTAATCCATTTATTAGAATAGCGGTGAGCTCCGATCGGAAGATTAGGGGTTAATAATTGAAGTTAGGTGTCGGCGATGTTAGGGAGGGCAGATTAGGGGTTAATACTATTTATGATAGGGTTAGTGAGGCGGATTAGGGGTTAATAACTTTATTATAGTAGCGCTCAGGTCCGCTCGGCAGATTAGGGGTTAATAAGTGTAGGCAGGTGTCGGCGACGTTGTGGGGGGCAGGTTAGGGGTTAATAAATATAATATAGGGGTCGGCGGTGTTAGGGGTAGCAGATTAGGGGTACATAGGGATAACGTAGGTGGCGGCGGTTTACGGAGCGGCAGATTAGGGGTTTAAAAAAATATGCAGGGGTCAGCGATAGCGGGGGCGGCAGATTAGGGGTTAATAAGTGTAAGGCTAGGGGTGATTAGACTCGGGGTACATGTTAGGGTGTTAGGTGCAGACGTAGGAAGTGTTTCCCCATAGCAAACAATGGGGCTGCGTTAGGAGCTGAACGCTGCTTTTTTGCAGGTGTTAGGTTTTTTTTCAGCTCAAACAGCCCCATTGTTTCCTATGGGGGAATCGTGCACGAGCACGTTTTTGAGGCCGGCCGCGTCCGTAAGCAACTCTGGTATCGAGAGTTGCTTTTGCGGTAAAAATGCTCTACGCTCCTTTTTTGGAGCCTAACGCAGCATTTGTTTGAACTCTCGATACCAGAGTTAATTTTATGGTGCGGCCAGAAAAAAGCCCGCGGAGCATTAACAGCCCTTTTACCGCCGAACTCCAAATCTAGGCCATTATGTTTTACAGATATTGATGTAACAACATGTGCGATGGAGGAGGAAGTGGCTCCCTTGGAGTCTGATGGTATGTCAAATATATATAACATGTATCTAACGTGTATTGTTTCAAAATCATACTATTGAAGAGAACTAAAGTCTACAGCTTTGTCCATTCAAAATATATTATTCCTTTATTTTTCTAATACACTACTGCCCCCCTTTCTATATCATGCAGCATGAACATATGTTTTTATTTATTTTCCAATTGATGTATGAATTGTCATGAATGACATCATGGGGCCTAGTTATCAAGCCGTCACCCTCAAATACGCTGGAATTCCGCAGCGTATTTGTGGCGAGGCTGATGCGCCTTAGTTATCAAAGGCTCGAGACCGGCAAAAGTAGAATTTTGTGACGTAAGCATCGATCCGCCGGACTCAGTCCGACACAGATCGATTCTTACGTCACTCCAGATGTTCCGCACACAAGTGCGGCACATTCTCACTACTTTTGCTAGCTATCAAAAAACTAGCAGGTACGCTCGGCACTTTTACGGCCCAGCATACCTGGTTTTCAATCCGCCACCCCTGGAGGCGGCAGATCCCATAGGAATCAATGGGAGTCTGACCATAGCGAAAGTACAAGTTCGCTGCTGACAGACATCCCATTGATTTCTATGGGAGCTGTCTGCACCTAACACCCTAACATGTACCCCGAGTCTAAACACCACTAATCTGACCCCCCTACACCGCCGCAACTAAATAAAGTTATTACCCCCTAAACCGCCGCTCCCGGAGCCCACCGCAAGCTACTCTATACATATTAACCCCTAAACCGCCGCTCCCGGAGCCCACCGCAACTATAATAAATGTATTAACCCCTAAACCGCCGCTCCCTGAACCCGCCGCAACCTATATTAAATGTATTAACCCCTATCCTGCCCCCCCTACACCGTCGCCACCTATAATAAATTTATTAACCCCTAATCTGCCCCCCCTACACCGTCGCCACCTATAATAAATTTACTAACCCCTATCCTGCCCCCCACTACGCCGCCGCCACTGTAATAAAATTATTAACCCCTAAACCTAAGTCTAACCCTAACCCTAACGCCCCCCTAACTTAAATATTAATTAAATAAATCTAAATAAATTAACTCTTATTAACTAAATGAATCCTATTTAAAACTAAATACTTACCTTTAAAATAAACCCTAATATAGCTACAATATAAATAATTATTATATTCTAGCTATTTTAGGATTTATATTTATTTTACAGGTAACTTTCAATTTATTTTAACCATGTACAATAACTATTAAATAGTTATTAACTATTTAATAGCTTACCTAGCTAAAATAAAGAGAAATGTACCTGTGAAATAAATCCTAACCTAAGTTACAATTACACCTAACACTACACTATACTTTAATAAATTATTCCTATTTAAAAATAAATACTTACCTGTAAAATAAACCCTAAGATAGCTACAATATAATTAATAATTATATTATAGCTATCTTAGGATTTATATTTATTTTACAGGTAACTTTGTATTTATTTTAGCTAGTTAGAATAGTTATTAAATAGTTATTAACTATTTAATAACTACCTAGCTAAAAGAAATACAAAATTACCTGTAAAATAAATCCTAACCTAAGTTACAATTAAACCTAATACTACACTATTATTAAATTAACTAAATAAACTACCTACAAATAACTACAATTAAATACAATTACATAAACTAAAGTAAACTAAAGTACAAAAAATAAAAAAAGCTAAGTTACAAAAAATAAAAAATTAAGTTACAAACATGTTAAAAATATTACAACAATTTTAAGCTACTTACACCTAATCTAAGCCCCCTAATAAAATAACAAACCCCCCAAAATAAAAAAAATCCCTACCCTATTCTAAATTAAATAAATTTCAAAGCTCTTTTACCTTACCAGCCCTTAAAAGGGCCATTTGTGGGGGCATGCCCCAAAAAGTTCAGCTCTTTTGCCTGTAAAAGAAAAATACAACCCCCCCCAACATTAAAACCCACCACCCACATACCCCTAATCTAACCCAAACCCCCCTTACAAAAACCTAACACTAATCCCCTGAAGATCATCCTACCTTGAGTCGTCTTCACTCAGCCGAGCCACCGATGGAACTGAAGAGGACATCCGGAGCGGAAGAAGTTAATCCTCCAAGCGGCGCTGAAGAAATCTTCCATCCGATGAAGTCATCATCCAGGCGGTGCTGAAGAAGTCTTCGATCCGGCCGATGTCATCTTCAAAGAGGCGCTGAAGAGGTCTTCTATCCGGGTGAAGTCATCTTAATCTTCCTTCCGCCGACGCGGAACCACCTTCTTCACCGACGGACTACGACGAATGACGGCTCCTTTAAGGGACGTCATCCAAGATGGCGTCCCCTCAATTCCGATTGGCTGATAGGATTCTATCAGCCAATCGGAATTAAGGTAGGAAAAATCTGATTGGCTGATGGAATCAGCCAATCAGATTGAGCTCGCATTCTATTGGCTGTTCCGATCAGCCAATAGAATGCGAGCTCAATCTGATTGGCTGATTGGATCAGCCAATCGGATTGAACTTGAATCTGAATGGCTGATTCCATCAGCCAATCAGATTTTCCTACCTTAATTCCGATTGGCTGATAGAATCCTATCAGCCAATCGGAATTGAGGGGACGCCATCTTGGATGACGTCCCTTAAAGGAGCCGTCATTCGTCATAGTCCGTCGGTGAAGAAGGTGGTTCCGCGTCGGCGGAAGGAAGATTCAAGACCCGGCTTGGAAGATGACTTCGCCCGGATAGAAGACCTCTTCAGCGCCTCTTTGAAGATGACATCGGCCGGATCGAAGACTTCTTCAGCGCCGCCTGGATGATGACTTCATCGGATGGAAGATTTCTTCAGCGCCGCTTGGAGGATTAACTTCTTCCGCTCCGGATGTCCTCTTCAGTTCCATCGGTGGCTCGGCTGAGTGAAGACGACTCAAGGTAGGATGATCTTCAGGGGATTAGTGTTAGGTTTTTGTAAGGGGGGTTTGGGTTAGATTAGGGGTATGTGGGTGGTGGGTTTTAATGTTGGGGGGGTTGTATTTTTCTTTTACAGGCAAAAGAGCTGAACTTTTTGGGGCATGCCCCCACAAATGGCCCTTTTAAGGGCTGGTAAGGTAAAAGAGCTTTGAAATTTATTTAATTTAGAATAGGGTAGGGATTTTTTTTATTTTGGGGGGGTTTGTTATTTTATTAGGGGGCTTAGATTAGGTGTAAGTAGCTTAAAATTGTTGTAATATTTTTAACATGTTTGTAACTTAATTTTTTATTTTTTGTAACTTAGCTTTTTTTATTTTTTGTACTTTAGTTAGTTTATGTAATTGTATTTAATTGTAGTTATTTGTAGGTAGTTTATTTAGTTAATTTAATGATAGTGTAGTATTAGGTTTAATTGTAACTTAAGTTAGGATTTATTTTACAGGTAATTTTGTATTTCTTTTAGCTAGGTAGTTATTAAATAGTTAATAACTATTTAATAACTATTCTAACTAGCTAAAATAAATACAAAGTTACCTGTAAAATAAATATAAATCCTAAGATAGCTATAATATAATTATTAATTACATTGTAGCTATCTTAGGGTTTATTTTACAGGTAAGTATTTATTTTTAAATAGGCATAATTTATTAAAGTATAGTGTAGTGTTAGGTGTAATTGTAACTTAGGTTAGGATTTATTTCACAGGTACATTTTTCTTTATTTTAGCTAGGTAAGCTATTAAATAGTTAATAACTATTTAATAGTTATTGTACCTGGTTAAAATAAATTGAAAGGTACCTGTAAAATAAAAATAAATCCTAATATAGCTAGAATATAATTATTATTTATATTGTAGCTATATTAGGGTTTATTTTAAAGGTAAGTATTTAGTTTTAAATAGGATTCATTTAGTTAATAAGAGTTAATTTATTTAGATTTATTTAATTAATATTTAAGTTAGGGGGGCGTTAGGGTTAGGGTTAGACTTAGGTTTAGGGGTTAATCATTTTATTACAGTGGCGGCGGCGTAGTGGGGGGCAGGATAGGGGTTAATAAATTTATTATAGGTGGCGACGGTGTAGGGGGGGCAGATTAGGGGTTAATAAATTTATTATAGGTGGCGACGGTGTAGGGGGGGCAGGATAGGGGTTAATAGGTTTAATATAGGTTGCGGCGGGTTCATGGAGCGGCGGTTTAGGGGTTAAACTATTTATTTAGTTGCGGAGAGGTGCGGGATCAGCAGGATAGGGGTTAATAATTTTATAATAGAGGGCGACGGTATAGGGGGGGCAGGATAGGGGTTACTAGGTATAATGTAGGTGGCAGCGGTGTCCGGGAGCGGCGGTTTAGGGGTTAATACATTTATAAGACTTGCGGCAGGGTCTAGGAGCGGCGGTTTAGGGGTTAATACATTTATAAGAGTTGCGGCAGGGTCTAGGAGCGGCGGTTTAGGGGTTAGTAACTTTATTTAGTTGCGGGGGGCTCCGGGGGCGCCGGTATAGGGGGTAGAACAGTGCAGTTTAGTGTGAGTGCTTAGTGACAGGCTAGCAATAAAGCTGGGAAAAAGCCGAAGGGCAGCGAGATCGGATGAGTGATAACTGTCACAGTCCGCTGCTCATCGCCCCGCGGCTTTTTGACAGCTTTATTTGATAACTTAGGCGTATTTTTTCAGGTCCGCGGCGGCGAAGGTAGGCGAGCTTAGGCGGACGTATTGGGCCGGCGAAGCCAGAAAAGTAGACGGCTTGATAACTACCCCCCATGATGTTACATGCATATTATATTCAAGCACCCAATAATCATATTATGATTGTACAGACAGTCATTGCTATTCATCTGAGTGCCTAGATGCAGACCATATCATTATGTCATCATTGTTCTGAGCTTCTCAGCCACATCTAGGTATACATAAAACATAATCGTGTTGAAATTCATTGATTTAATTTCATGATGTACGATATGTAAAGGGATTTTAAAATAATTTATATGTAGACTGTCCATTTCACTCAAACAAACATTAATAATTCCTCTAACCTAAATATTCAATTCTGATTGTGTCTATTAATATTGGGATGACATACATTTAATCCTAATTTAAAAGAGATATTCACAAAACATACTCTGTAAAAGTAATGTCAGATACCATTCTATTCATAATATTTAATATGAACGGTAGTATCTACCATGTATAGATTTTGAATAGTAATTGATTGAACCATCAAGCTTAAAGGGACTATCTTAGGGTTTATTTTACAGGTAAGTATTTATTTTTAAATAGGAATAATTTATTAAAGTATAGTGTAGTGTTAGGTGTAATTGTAACTTAGGTTAGGATTTATTTCACAGGTACATTTTTCTTTATTTTAGCTAGGTAAGCTATTAAATAGTTAATAACTATTTAATAGTTATTGTACCTGGTTAAAATAAATTGAAAGGTACCTGTAAAATAAAAATAAATCCTAATATAGCTAGAATATAATTATTATTTATATTGTAGCTATATTAGGGTTTATTTTAAAGGTAAGTATTTAGTTTTAAATAGGATTCATTTAGTTAATAAGAGTTAATTTATTTAGATTTATTTAATTAATATTTAAGTTAGGGGGGCGTTAGGGTTAGGGTTAGACTTAGGTTTAGGGGTTAATCATTTTATTACAGTGGCGGCGGCGTAGTGGGGGGCAGGATAGGGGTTAATAAATTTATTATAGGTGGCGACGGTGTAGGGGGGGCAGATTAGGGGTTAATAAATTTATTATAGGTGGCGACGGTGTAGGGGGGGCAGGATAGGGGTTAATAGGTTTAATATAGGTTGCGGCGGGTTCATGGAGCGGCGGTTTAGGGGTTAAACTATTTATTTAGTTGCGGAGAGGTGCGGGATCAGCAGGATAGGGGTTAATAATTTTATAATAGAGGGCGACGGTATAGGGGGGGCAGGATAGGGGTTACTAGGTATAATGTAGGTGGCAGCGGTGTCCGGGAGCGGCGGTTTAGGGGTTAATACATTTATAAGACTTGCGGCAGGGTCTAGGAGCGGCGGTTTAGGGGTTAATACATTTATAAGAGTTGCGGCAGGGTCTAGGAGCGGCGGTTTAGGGGTTAGTAACTTTATTTAGTTGCGGGGGGCTCCGGGGGCGCCGGTATAGGGGGTAGAACAGTGCAGTTTAGTGTGAGTGCTTAGTGACAGGCTAGCAATAAAGCTGGGAAAAAGCCGAAGGGCAGCGAGATCGGATGAGTGATAACTGTCACAGTCCGCTGCTCATCGCCCCGCGGCTTTTTGACAGCTTTATTTGATAACTTAGGCGTATTTTTTCAGGTCCGCTGCTGCGAAGGTAGGCGAGCTTAGGCGGACGTATTGGGCCGGCGAAGCCAGAAAAGTAGACGGCTTGATAACTACCCCCCATGATGTTACATGCATATTATATTCAAGCACCCAATAATCATATTATGATTGTACAGACAGTCATTGCTATTCATCTGAGTGCCTAGATGCAGACCATATCATTATGTCATCATTGTTCTGAGCTTCTCAGCCACATCTAGGTATACATAAAACATAATCGTGTTGAAATTCATTGATTTAATTTCATGATGTACGATATGTAAAGGGATTTTAAAATAATTTATATGTAGACTGTCCATTTCACTCAAACAAACATTAATAATTCCTCTAACCTAAATATTCAATTCTGATTGTGTCTATTAATATTGGGATGACATACATTTAATCCTAATTTAAAAGAGATATTCACAAAACATACTCTGTAAAAGTAATGTCAGATACCATTCTATTCATAATATTTAATATGAACGGTAGTATCTACCATGTATAGATTTTGAATAGTAATTGATTGAACCATCAAGCTTAAAGGGACTAGGAACCCAGATTTTTCCTTTCGTGATTCAGATAGTGTATGAAATTTCAAGCAACTTTCTAATTTACTCCTATTATCAATCTTTCAAAATTATCTTGGTATCTTTAATGCAAGAATGTAAGTTTATATGCCGGCCCATTTTTGAGTTGTTCTTGCTGATTGGTGAATAAATTCACCCACCAATAAACAAATGCTGTCCAGCGTGCTGAACAAAACAAATTGCTTAGATGCCTTCTTTTTTCAATAAAGATAGCAAGAGAACCAAGACAAATTAATAATAGGAGTAAATTAGAAAGTTGCTTAAAATTGCATGCTCTATCTGAATAACCAAAGTAAAAATTTGGGTTCAGTGTCCCTTTAAAATATTTATATTTAAGATTACAAAGGAAATCATCTTAATCGATATGGTAATCCGTGATTACCTTGTTTCAAAGGCTATGTGGAGTGGCCATTTAGATATGATCATATTACACACTCCTATATTATCCAATTGTTGGAGTCTCCAAAGTCAATCCACGGGCATGTGTCTAAAAGAACTCTATGGCTTTTCAATCTCAAATGCATACATGCATACTGATATATTATCAAAAAGAGAAATATCATATTATAATAAAATCATAAAGATTAGCATATAATGTTGACTTTGAAAAATATGGTTTTTAATGTATTGATCAAACGTTCCATGAAAAATACCAGTGAACAATCAGAGTTTCAAGGATCAATTCAATATTATTATTAATTATACTTGATTCAAATCAATCAATACCTTTAAACATACTCATTATTGTGACTTTGTATAAATATTTTATGAGAACAACAATACAGATTTTAAATGATGGTGAATAGTGATTTCTCTCAAGATAATAATATATTTTCATTTAATATATGTATTTATAAAATTGTATTATATATTTCAGATGGAACTTCCACTTCTGGGCATCAGCCTTCTACCCCTTCCCGTCCTGACCCCTCTCCCAGCCCTTCTTATCCTGACCCCTCTCCCAGCCCTTCCCATCCTGACCCCTCTCCTGGCCCTTCCCATCCTGACCCCTCTTCCGGCCCTTCCCATCTTGACCCCTCTCCCGGCCCTTCCCATCCTGACCCCTTCTCCTGGCCCTTCCCAAAAAAAAAAAAAATTGCCCCCCCTTGCCACCCCCCCCCCCCGTTTTTCCCATCCTGCTTCTACCCCACCTGCACATCCACCAAATCCCCCAGCCCATAAATCCCCAGCTGTGCAGGCTCCACCAGAGCAGGAACCCAATCCCCCACCTTGCCTCATCCCTCCCCAACAACACCTTTAACCTAATCCACACCTTCATTGTCCTGGGTGTCGGATTGTCCTTCCCAGCCACCGATGTAAGTATCATTACAAATCTAACATTAGAACATACATTGTTAAAGGGACAATATACTGATCTAATTATACATAAATTGATTTCGAATAGAAAATGTTTTTTATAAACCTTTTCTTTATTTGATTAATGTAAATGTTTCAGATTTACATTTTTTTAAATCAACATCCTCATTTTCTAATATCTAAATGATATTGCCTAGATGTTGTATATATTATGTATATATGCTAATATTTTTGATTTGTTATCAACGCCCTTTTCACAGTGTACAGTGTACACAGTGTACAATGTCTCTTTGCTCTATTTTTATTATGTTCTGTAATTATTATTCATTTTAAAAAAAAAATGTTGGTTTAGGTTGTGACGCTAGAGGCTCTAACAAGGATTGAGCAGACCATGCTGAGTTCCAATCAGTTGCTGGGAAGGATGCATGACACCATGCGTATCCAGCTGCGGCTTCATCACATGACTCTAGCGAGAATAATACGGTTAGAGGCAATGCATGGAGCCGCAGCTGGAGACGAGCAGGACGATGAAGGTGATGCTGATGCCCCAGTAAATGGAGGATCCGGAGCTGGCCCGAGGGAGCACATATAACTCCTCCATCCACATGTTGTTATTTGGTTGTTACTATTTTTTGCCATTTGGCCTATTTTGTTTTTATTGTTGTGCCTGTTGCACTATTTCACCTTCTCAGATTTTTACTAAGGGGCCATGTTGGCCTTTGTTTGCTCTTGTCAACTCCCTGAAAGGACTGTGATGCACTATGTCACCGTGTCAGATGGCTCCAAAGGGGCTGTGTTGGCCTTTGTTTGCCCTTGTCAACTCCCTCCAAGGACTGTAATGCACTATGTCACCTTGTCAGATGTCTCCAAACGGGCTGTGTTAGCCTTTGTTTGCCCTTGTCAACTCCTTCCAAGGACTGTGATGCACTATGTCACCTTGTCAGGTGGCTCCAAAGGGGCGGTGTTGGCCTTTGATTGCCCTTATCAACTCCCTCCAAGGACTGTGATGCACTATGTCACCTTGTCAGATGGCTCTAAAGGGGCTGTTTTGTCCTTTGTTTGTCCTTGACAACTCCATCCAAGGACTGTGATGCACTATGTCACCTTGTCAGATGGCTCCAAATGGGCTGTGTTGGCATTTGATTAGCCTTGTCAACTCCCTCCAAGGACTGTAATGCACTATGTCACCTAGTCAGATGGCTCCAAAGGGGCTGTGTTTGCCTTTTTTTGCCCTTGTCAACTCCCTCCAAGGACTGTGATGCATTATGTCACCTTGTCAGATGGCTCCAAAGGGGCTGTTTTCTCATTCTGACTTATTTTAAAGTTATCTTATTTATTTAAGTTTTATGACATTCATAAATCATATTTATCATAATAAAAAGAATGTCATTAAAATGTTTTTTTTTCTTCTTTATTTATTAATGTCATTTCTACTAAAATATCTTTTATGTTGATAATCCTTAAGAGATGCTGACCACAATTCTTAATTTATGGATATGCATTCATAATGTACCTTTTATTATAATTTTTTTTTAAATCAACATACACATATAATATATTTAAAACAGACTATTATCTGAATGTTGGCAACACATACATTCCAATTTTCCTTATATCTTATTGTAGTAGTATAACACAATAAATCAATGTGTGTAATGCACACATTTTAGATGATTAATCTCTTTCTATTATTTATTAATATATTTAATTATTTAACAATATATTGCTATAGGTAACATATAATGTATAAACCATACACATTTTCATAATGTATATAGTAGCATTATTTCTATGTTAAAACCTGCTGCTTCCTAAATATTTCATAATCTTCCTATTCTAATGAAATATATATTTATTACCAACAATGGATTATATTTCATATCTCACAGTATTATGTTATCTAGTGTTACATTATTTGAAGCTGCGCATTACATGAAACAAACACGCTTGATAGATAATATAGCACATACTAGTTTTTTTAAATATAAATACGTTGTTATTGACATGCAAAGGATTAAAATCTGTCATTGGTTCAGTTTACGTTTTTACACGATCTCGGATGTGCCATGTTGTGTAAGACGTCACATCCAAAGGATTAAAATCAGTCATTGGTTCGGATTATGTTTTTACGCAATCTCGGACGCGCCATGTTGCGTAAGACGTCACATGCAAAGGATTAAAATCCGTCATCGGTTGGGATTACGTTTTTTTTTACGTGATCTCAGATGAGCCATGTTGCGTAAGACGTCACATGCAAAGGATTTAAATCCGTCCTTTGATTGGATTACATTGTCCCGTAATATTGGATTTGCCACGTTTGCGAATGAGAACACATGTTTAAAACCATGATTTTCTAGGATTATGGATTATGTCAATCATGTACATTGTTGAAACATAGATGATAAAGAGCAAATAAATATCTATTGATGGCTGTCTCGTGGAAGAAACAAATGAAGGCAGTGTTGTTGATCCCAATTCTATTTTGAGGCAAGTGTTAACCATGAATGTTCAGCGATGAATATACTCCATCTTATTTCATATGTTTGTCAACAATATTTTCCCATTAAAAAAAATGAATATGTTATGTTTAATTTTCTACATTGAAAATTCCTAGACATGCACATTTGTATTTGAATTAGCTTCTCAATATGCATTCACCTTTATCATGTTATGTCCTGATATTTCTTCTTAACGTAAATGCTCAATATCGTGTCATTTATCGATTCCACATTGTTATTCTCTAAATATAGTACTGTGAGCATGTATTTCAAATGTAAGTGTTAAAGGAACATGAAACCCTAAATGTATATGTCCTTAGTTATGTTGAACATACAATTTTAACCCTGTTTGCAATTTTCTTCTATTCTCAAATGTCTCTTGGTATAATGTGTTGAAGAAGCATCAATACACTACTAGTTTTTAAGTGAACACATGGGTGAGGCAATGACAATCGATAGATATATGCATCCACCAATCAGCAGATCGAAGCTATGTTCTTTACTGCTCCTGAGCTTTTCTAGATAAACCTTTCTGCAAAGTATAACAATTCAAAGAATATGAGTAAACGTGAATGTTGTTTAAAATGTTATGCTCTATCAAAATCATGTAAGCAAATTTTCTGTTTTGATGCCCCTTTTAAATTAAATAGATTTCCAAAATAAAAGACTTTAATCTAGCTTGAAAAATATACACTTTATTTAACACATCGAGAGAAATATGGCATACTGACTTATGATAATAATCAAATATTTGCTTGTTTTAACAAGCACGTATATATATATATATATATATATATATATATATATATATACCAACAAGCCCTAAGGATTAGTATATGTTAGCATATGTTCTTGTTTAAAGGGACAGTCATGTCAAAGATTCATGATGTAAATGTAATTTTAAACAACTTTCCAATGTACTTTTAGCACCAATTTTGCTTTGTTCTCTTGGTGTTCTTAGTTGAAAGCTAAACCTAGGAGGGTCATATGCTAATTTCTTAGACCTTGAAGAGCGCCTCTAATCTGAATGCATTTTGATCACTAGAGGGCATTAGTTAATGTGTTTCATATAGAAAACATTGAGCTCATGCACGTATAGTTACCCTGGAGTGAGCACTGATTGGCTAAAATGCAGGTCTGTCAAAAGAACTGTAATAAGGGGTCAGTTTGCAGAGGCATAGATAAAAGGTAATCACAGAGGTAAAAATGTGTATTTCTATTACAGTGTTGGTAATGGGTAATAAATGTATTATATTTCTTTTTAACCAACAATAATTCAAGTGTTGACTGTCCCTTTAAGCTGTGTTGTTGGAATCAACACCGTGATATGCCATCATGTATAATTGTAATGCTTATTGTTTTGTATTAGGAGAACAGTTTGGACATCACATCACAAAAAAACAATCAATCTAATCAACAAGGACAGCATGTGATGATGTTGTCTCAAAACACTTGTAAAACACACTCTGCAAACAATCTGCTTCCATGGAGCTGGTCCTATAGAAGCCTATTCAATACAGAGTGTGCTCCACAACTGTAAGAAGACAACATCATCACATACCTATCCTTTACACATTAAATTACTAAAAAATATATATATATATATACATAATTACTTCTTCCTCCTTCCCTTCTTCCCACGAGATGGAGGCCCTGAGGAGGGCAAATGCCCACTCCGAAGTGTCCTCCTTGGAGATGGTTGGGGAAGAAGGGGAGGAGGAGTATTATGAGTGGTTGGGGATTCACAAAGCAGAGAAGGAGATGGAGGAGGCCCAGGAGCAGATAGTCCAGGAGCAGAGGGTCCAGGAGCAGAGGGTCCAGGAGCAGAGGGTCCAGGAGCAGAGGGTCTTCCCCTTTCTGGTCTGCCTGCCACCTCCCGGAGGACCTGCAAGATATTATTTTGTCCTTCGAGCAGGTGGTTCATTGCATTTCTCATTAACTCGCTGTGTTCCTGTTGTTCCCTCCAGGAGCTCTGCATTTCTATCAGGAAGGCCCTCATCAGCTCCATCTCTGGTATATCTGGGGGGGATGTTCTCCTCAGGAGGAGCTGGTGCACGGCAGGCTGCTGGTGCATGGGGGGCTGCTGCAGCGATCTCTTCTGCATGGGGGGCTTCTCTAGGGGGGAAGGTGCAGGGACATCTTCCATTTCTCCCCGAGGTGGCGTGTCACCTTCAGCACCACTCTCATGCCTGGGCGAAGGAGGAGCCTGTTCATGCTGTGTTTCCTCCTCCCCTGGCCTCAGACTCTGTATTATTGAAAATGAAAGAAATTGAGATATTAGCACAGTTCCAAATAAAATTGTAAATGTTTTATATTTGAAAGTGTATTAATGAGGCTGCCTTCATAATTCATTTGTAACCAAAAGCAAACAATACGATTTAGGGGGGCGGAATCAACCACCGAGCTGAGCAGACGCAGAATCCAAGAGCTCCTGCTCTAATAACTAATTAAAAGCTACTAAATAGCCCCAAAATACCATCCTACAAGATAAAGTGCAGATAAGACTTATTCGCAAACTTTTCAGTGCATGCTTTGGAGTAATTAGCAGTCAGCCGCGAGCTCAATAGCAGAGGCAAGGAGGACAAAGGCATAACGAGGCCCATGGTAGAGAAGAACCAACCGTTTATACATTGAAGGCCTTACATCTTGAACCTAAAGGCATTTCCCTTATTCTCTCCTTTCTACAGCTCTCATAGAGATTCCAGATCTGACCCCACATCAGCCTAAGAAGATGGACGCTATACTTATGGACGCTTTAGCGGCTTTGGGACACCGCATGGACACTCAATTCCGCATCCTATCTCAAAGCCTATCGCTCAGACAGGAGCAATCTTCTGACCCTCCAGAGGGGAAATCTAACAACATACCCCTTCGGGTTCATAGTAAACAGGACATGACGGCTGATATGTCCAGCCACAACTTTCCCGCATTACCCATGCGGTCTGCCGATGCTCTCGCCATCTCTGCCACTCACCCGGCTCCTGCTCCAGAGCGGCCGGTTGGAGCGGGGGTCGGAGCAGGCATAGCTGTGCTTCACTTTCCTGGAGGCGGCCCTACTAAACACAGATCTGCGTTATTCACTCATCTCCTCATCTCTGAGAGGAGGGCCGACGACAACTGGGGAGACTGGCGCTCAGACCGCAGAACAGAACTCTATATCTGGCAAGCATTACAGCCCAGCGGTGAGCATGAAGTATTCACAACTCTAACTCACGCAGGTATAATACAAGCTTACGCTGATGGTGGATCGGGTGAGATGCAGCTCGCTCTTGCCGACGCCTCGACTGACACCACAGGTAACACCAGACCGAGATCTGAACTAGTTTGGGAGATAAGGTACTTCATCAACCCGCCAACGACAGTAACATCACATATCACCACCAAAAACTCTGACGCTGAGTATTCCGAGGGTCCCTACTGCTGTCCTCTGCATGCTGTTGGAGTTAGTTAAAGCAGCGGGGAAATCTGATGGTATTAGGTAATAAAACCTCAATGTACCTGAGACTCTTCTCCACCACATTCACAACTAATGGACTCTTATCCAACTGTTTTCTACGGGCTGGTTATCTGAAGACCGGTGTGGGGTAGCTCCACATTTAATCTCCCCATTGCATGCATAATGACATTATCTTAGTTGTCCGTAACCTTTTCTTTTAAACATAGAGACTGGGATATGGTGTGGACCTTTCAGTCATTAATCACAGTTATTCCTCATCATCCCACGGATTGCACAACTTCTCATGGACTATACGAGTTTCATATTTTTTCACTAGTTTGCCTAGCATAGTCTTGGTCCTAAATGTTATGTGGTATATATCCAGTTATTATTATTGCTTATATGCGAGATATATAGATACATGCTTATTCCCACTGATACAGATGCATAACCCTTTTTTAAAGGTCTTTAGAATGCTAGAGATGGGATTACAGAACTATGTTCTTGGTGTAAGAGAGCCCCAATGCTCACATATACAAGCACTGTGGAGAAAATTTCTCTTTAGATAGCTATTGACATATCTTACCTAGGACTGTTTATAGCATGCACTGGTAATGTGGGCACAGACATTCACCCCAGCTTCTTGTCTCTTATATATTAATCTATATAGGTTCCATGCTTATGTTTGTTATACATATGTTTGTATTTTATGTTTGGTATAGTTATGCTAACCCCATAGATGTATAAGGGTAAAACACACTATAACCCACCTCACTCACTGTCAAATACTTTATATTTCAGTTATGGTTTGTTATAAGCTTCTATGTGGGTGATACATAGCTTTTCACATTTATAATGTTTTTTGGATTATGACATGTATAGTTATAGTTCGCAGTATATGGATATTATTATACAAATAACTCTGTGAAGCAGTGTAATATTAGTACAAATCATCTGTCTCTGTTAGGCCCCTCTCCTCCCTTTCCCGCCGGTACTGGTTGCCTGCGGGTCATACCCATATCCCTTTTTCCCACATCGCCTATAGCTGGCACTTCCCTAGGAGAGGGGCTCACCCAGAAGTCCCCTCTACTCCATACCTACTTATGCCTTCCCCCTTCACATAATGTTATTGAGAGCTACTCTTCTTAATCTTATCGAAGGCTCATTTGCGTGAACTATGTGATGGATTAAGACTCAATTGCCTCCTACGTAACTATGACCCCTCCCCCTATAATAGCATTTGGTTAAGATATATAGTATGATATGGGGGTCAACCTGTATGTATTACCATGTTCCTGACATTAGATTAGAGCTCTTGTAACGCATCATAGAGTTTGGGTTCTAGATGTCCTCCCCTCATTTACAGGTTAACTTTAATAAGTTTCACTAGGTTACACAGACTTTTCTTTGCTCTGTCTGCTATATAAGATCATGTGGTTTAAGCTCCTCTCCCAACCTCATTGACACATTTATTGATTTGTTGGAACGTGTTGATTTGCTTAGAATTGTTAACAATTTACAATCTGAAATGCGATGATATGCTTAGAATTGTTAACAATTTACAATATATAGCCTTCTAGTGGAATAAGTATGCTGTTTTCGTACAGGTTGCTATGTTTTTTATGATACCTGTTGTATCACATCATAGAAAATATGTGGTTAAGCTTCTAAATACCCTAGCTGTCTCTTATCTAAGCATTTTAGTTTAAATGTCCAATTACTATTATCACATGTCTGTTTCACCTGTGCTATTACCTAATTCTCCTATACACTTGGGTGCCCTATATTTGGTAATATTGTTTATATATCTATATACTGCCACTTCACCCTAACTAGTAACGGGTATAGCTTGTAATATACTCATACCCATACTGTTCAGCAATCTACACTGTTGAAGATAGTAGGGTATATTTAGCTCTATTTACTCTATTTATTTCATTAATTGACAAGACTTGAGGGTCCTTTTCAGACTGCATAGATCTGAATGAAACTACCTAATGTGCATTAGAGGCCACTGTATATAATTATCTATACACCTTAGCCGTGATATATTATGCCCACCTCCTCCTCTGGTGTCCTTTGTGTCGGGGCTGTCGCAGCTTGAGAATGTTAGAAATGCCTATGCAAGCGACTCCCTTATCTCTCTTAAAGTACCCCACTGCATAGATGTTAGAGACTTTACAATACCTCCTCATAATTATCATTTATTACCTGCTGAGAGTTGTATGTTGTGCAGTTAGCGGTTCCTTATGCCCTCTACTTACCCATTTGTTTTATATGTGATGTTTGCTATTATGACTTAAACTACCTTAAGGGAAAATCCTCAATTGAGCTCCCACTTTATTTATAGCTCCCTTCTTTTACAAACTAGGGGTATATATGTGAGCCATATTGCAAGCCCTACTATAAGGGCAAAAGTATAACACACTCTTTCCTCTTATTGTTATACATTTTATGTTTATACTAACTTCTTTTAAGCTTGTATATGAGGTACCCATAGCTTTTTCGGGACATAAATTTCTCAGTCACTGCCCATCTCCATCTGACCCCTCTCCTCCCTTTCCCGCCGGAGTTTATTACCTGCAGGTCATATCCCTATTCCTTTTACCTGCATCGCCTATAGCTGGCACCTCCCCAGGAGAGGGGCTCATGTAGTAGTCTTTTACCTTTCGTATCTATAGAATTGTCCTCCTTATTTGTATCCTTTTCGAAAGCTCTGAGTTCCAATTCCATTCCATTTTCATTAGTCCTGTAGTCTGTACTTTCATAACAATTTAGCTACCTCCGCCTCCCCCCCTATTACGAGCGGCTCTTGCCCACTGCATTTCCCACCCCCCCATACACTCAGGTCTACGGGAGGCCTGACAAAAGCCAGCTCCCTACTTCTCACTATTTTCAGCTTATAGAATACCTCTTATCTGGGAGTAGGGACCACTTGTTACCTATATTAAAAAATCGAGGCTTCATCCCTATATGTTCCAGTCACACATGTTTTATATACACTGTTTGCATTTCATATTCAAGGTCATAAAGGTGGTGCTATAACTTATGTCAACTGTTATTCCTCTGTGTCCGACTTAGATATCTTCCATGTCATTGACTCTTATTTTTTTTATAACTATTGAACTTCTATTGACTAGATACTATTATAACAAATATCATATTAGCACACCAATGTTTTAATTTCTGTATATCTTCCATACGTGAAATGTATCAGTTATATTTATTGTTTTTGTTTTGTGCCGGGACATACTCTCGTTTGTGTTATTTTCATTTAATGTCTCAATAAAAAAATTATTTAAAAAAACAAAAAAAAAAACAATATGATTTACGTATTTGCAAACCCGTCTTTCGGATATCTAGATGGTCAATATGAATGTATTTTTGCATGCATCTTAAATCTGTTTAAGACACCTAATCTGTAGACTAAATAATAAATGTGATTGATTTTCTTTAAATCCAACTTTCTCAAGGTAATTCTGAATGCGTTTAAGTAATAATGTTTAAAAAAGCGTAATTGCGTTAGTCATATCCCTAATTTCTTTTGCGTGTGAATGGGTTATGAGGTGGATGTAAAGAGATTATTAAATGAGCTCACCAGCAGATGAGAGGGGCAGGTTCTCGGTATCAATTCCTCCTTCGATACCGACTACGGCAACCTCTGAGATGTTGGACGCAGTATGTCCTCCCAGCGGCTATATACAAATGTCTGTTCCGGTCCGCCACCGGTCCCTGCATGGTATGCATTCTCCCTTGACATCTTCTTTTTGAGTGAACTTCTGCAGTCCCGGTAGCGGTGCTGTATTGATTTGACATTCCTCCTGCACTCCCCCACTGCACAGCATTCGATATCTCCAGCCACAACTTTTTCTTATTTGAAGGGGTGGCCTTCGGTGCCTGCAGGCTCCTAGCCCTCTCCATATAGTCTGCTATAAGGACCACCTTCTACTCCATGGTATACCTTTCCTCCCTGTGCCTCCCCTGTGATGTGAGCCTCTGTTGTCCGGTGTGTATTGCACCTTGTCTGCGCTCCTGCCCTATACCACTGGGCCCAGCCACTTGTTCATCTTCAACAAAGTGGCTGAGTCCACCCACCCCTTCCTCTCCCCCTTTCTCTCTAGTTCCTCTCCCCCTTCCTCCCCCCCTCCCTGTCCCTCTCTCCTGCATAACCTGCTCCCTAACCTTCTCCATAACCTGCTGAGTAACCTGTTGCTTAATAAGCTGTAGGAGCTCATTGCTGATCTCCTGCCTCGGCTCTCCCCTAGCCTTCCTTCCCGCCATACTCGTTCCAAATGTGAAAGTGCCCAAATGAATGGAGGTCAAAATAATGAACTAAAATTAAAAAGTGCTCAAACTGTGAATGGTGTTAAAAAAAATAGGGTAAGGGGTATTAATTAACAGACAAACGTATAAAAAAAGGAATAAATAAGGGTATGTAAACAATAAGTTGGTGTAATTCAACCAAATTCTAACTATGGGATGGGTATGGGATTAAAGAGAATGGGGTATGGAGTGTATGTGTGTGTATGTAGTGCTACTGATATGTGTATGTATGTATTGAATGTGTATGCGTGTAAATGTGTTTATGTAATGTACCAAAAAACAGCACTCGCACACTCACCCAGACAAACTCTTACTCACTCTCTCTCACTAACTCTCACTCACTAACTAACTCTCACTGTCTGTCACTAACTAACTCTCACTCTCTCTCACTAACTAACTCTCACTCTCTCTCACTAACTAACTCTCACTCACTAACTCTCTCTCTCTCTCTTTTACTGACTAACTCGCTAACTCTCTGAAACCTCCAACGCCTAGACCTGCACCTATCTCGAAAAAGCAATACAGTCAAAGAAGCCATGTTTCTAGCGTGCTTATATACCCTATGTAAATGGTTAATTATGTACCGGTTTGCAAAATAAAGGAGGTCCAGGTGTGCTTTAGTGATGATTTGCATGTGCGCAATGTGGAGTAGTTGTTATAATTTGCGCATGCTCATATGGAGTTTGTAAATGCACATATGTATTTGTGGAATGTGTATAATGCGATGATGTCATAGTGATCGTTTTGCATACAATTCTCCAAATTTAGTATCCCAAAATCTAAATGCTGATTTCTGTTCGTATCGTATTAGTTAAGTGTTGTAAACATTTATTTTGCAATAGCGTTTTCTAATCAGCAATGCAAATGTTTTGTTTGTGTATCAGTGTGCAATTAATTTTTCATGTTGTTTTGTTCCGTGATGCAGATCGCAACGTATTTTCCTAATCCTCGTTTAGTGTCAATGTTGTGTAGTATTAGTTGTAACGATTGTGAATGTTGAATGCGTATGTGCTATGTTGTGTGAGCGATTGTTGTTTGTACATTTGATCTGATTTTAGTTCGTGTCCATGAAGTTGTATGCGTGATATGACAGAGTAGTGTGTAGTTCTCAAGATATCGAGTGTTAGAAAACAAATTTGTGTATTCTTCAGTTTGCATTGATCTTTATGGGAGAATCCATTACATGTCAGTGATTACGCTTTGGATAAAAACACGGTATGCGTATTACCACGATGCGTAACAAGGTTCTTTTCCGACTTGTAATCCCGACGCTATGAAAAGTGCGCAATGAAAATAATGCACACGCTCATTGCGAACAGCCATTACCCCATAACTTGTAATCTAGCTGTTTGTTTTGTTTGAGCAGCAAAAGTTATTTCCCACTACAGATTTACACTGTCAAGGGAAGAGCAATCAATTACCCTCCAGACAATACTTTACAGGAATAATCTGCCAAATGTTAATACAGCAAAAAGATTGCTATACAATATCATAAGAATCTTTCTCATATCACTTTACCATTTTTACCCTCTTAAAGTGTATTATTTCTTTTTATGACCATCACATGTATGTGAGTTTCTGTGTGTTTGTCCGTGTCTGTGCGTATATGTGAGTATTTGTGTGTGTGAATGTTTGTGTCTTTGTATGTGTTTTTGTGTCTGTGTATATGTGAGTGTTTGTGTAAGTGTTTTGTGTGAGTGTTTGTATCTGTGTATGTGTATGTGTGTGAGTGTTTGTGTCTGTGTATGGATGTGAGAGTCTGTGTGTGTCTGTGACAGTGTTTGTGTCTGTGTGTGGATGTGACTGTGTGTAGATGTGAGTCTTTGTGTGTGTGAGTGTTTGACTGTATGTGTGTCTGTGTTCATGTGTGTGTTTGTGTGGGTGTTTGTGAGTTATTTTGTCTGTGTATGTACATTATGTGTTTGTGTAACAAACAGCAAGCTACTTTCCTGTCCAAGCATGAGTCTTCTCAGTGCCAGGTGGAGTGCTGTTGCTTCGAATGTAACAAGCTGGAATCTATGACTGAGTGGCTCAGCTCACAACAAGCCCTTACTGATGCACTAAACGTTAAAACAGTGTTTCAACCAGGGGACAGAGAGCAATGAGAATAAACTTAGTAGGTGAACTCTCTCTAGTACTTTAATCAGCTCCTACAAAACAAACAACAATTTAGTTCTAGAAAGTAACCGTAAGTTTCTAAATATGAATATCAAAGAAAGACATACCTTTGTATCAGTTTAGTTTCACTATACAGATGAATATAAACTTGCGTAAGTTGCTTAATGCAGATCTTCTGATAGAAGAGGTATCCAAGGTAAAGGTAATCTAAGTCAGACAGTTCGGGTCAAGGCCTCACAGGGTACAGCAGTACAAATCATTAAACAAAACAGAGTCCACAAACAAGCTAAAGTCATATACCAAGTCAGTCCAAACAAAGGGTTATCAGAAGCATGGTCAGAGAATGCAGTAATCAAGCCAGAATATCCAAGTAGTAATTGCCAGAGCAGAGGTAAACTCATAACACAAGCCACCACATGCTACAAACACAGAGCTAATATACGGCTAGATTACGAGTTTTCCAGTAAGAGCTGCTCGGTACTAACTTGCAAGTTATTGTCACCGCTCACTTACCTACAGCGCTGGTATTACAGGTTTACAAAAACCCGGCGTTAGCAGGCAAAAAGTGAGCATAGAGCAAAATTGAGCTCCATACCGCACTCCAATACCAGCGCTGCGGTGAGCTGCGGTAAGCTGGTTTTACGTGCTCATGCACAATTACCCCATAGACATCAATGGGTAGAGCCGGCTGAAAAAAAGTCTAACACCTGCAATAAAGCAGCGTAACGCTCTGTAACACAGCCCCATTGATTCCTATGGGGAAAGAAAATTTATGTTTACAGGTGGCCCTCGGTTTACAATGGTTCAATTTACACCATTTCAGAATAACAACCTTTTTTTCCAGTCATGTGACTGCTATTGAAAAGCATTGAGAAGCAGTGCATTGATTACAATAGCCAGTAGGTGGAGCTGTCCGCTTGTGTTGCAGCAAAGATATGCAAGCCAAGCAAGCTGAAATTAATCAGTTTAACCAGACCTGAGCTATCGAGCAGCTTGCAAAGGATCTTCCTGTCTATAAATCAGTCCAGATTGGAATGCATATAAAGAACTGTTTGCAGAAAAATGCAAGTAAAGTCTGTGCTGTGTAATTATTTTATTAGGTTTATAATGCTGTTTAGCAAATGTTTTTGTTCATTTAACTTAGTTTAATTATATATTCTGTGTTGTGTGATTATTTTATTAGGTTTATAATGCTGTTTAGCATTTAAAGTCTTCATTTCAAAGCTTTAAAAATAATGTATTAGGTGTTACTTTTGCCAGTTTTGAGAGGGGCCTGGAACCTAACTCCCTCACTTCCCATTGACAAACATTATAAACTGGGTTTCAATTTACAACGGTTTGGATTTACAACCATTCCTTCTGGAACCTAACCCCGGTGTAAACTGAGGGCTACCTGTACACCTAACACCCTAACATAAACTCTGAGTCTAAACACCCCTAATCTTACACTTATTAACCCCTAATCTGCCGCCCCGAAATCGCTGACACCTACATTATACTTATAACCCCTAATCTGCTGCCCCCAACATAGCCAACACCTACATAATGTTATTAACCCCTAATCACCCTCCCCCAATGTCGCCGCAACCTACCTACACTTATTAACCCCTAATTTGACGCCCCCAACATCGCCGCCACTATACTAAATTTATTAATCCCTAAACCTAACCCTAAGTCTAACCCTAACCCTAACACCCACTAACTTTAATGTAATTAAAATAAATCTAAATAAAACCTACTATTAATAACTAAATAATTCCTATTTAAAACGAAATACTTACCTGTAAAATAAACCCTAAGCTAGCTACAATATAACCTAGATTGTAAATTCCCACGGGAATAAGGCCCTCAATTCCCCCTGTATCTGTCTGTAAATTCTTGTCTTTTATTGTATTGTTTCTCCGTTGTACTTCTATCCTTGTACCCATGGACAGCGCTGTGGAATCTGTTGGCGCTTTATAAATAAAGAATAAGAATAAGAATAATAATAGTTACATTGTATCTAGCTTAGGTTTTATTTTTATTTCACAGCTAAGTTTGTATTTATTTTAACTAGGTAGAATAGTTACTAAATAGTTATTAACTATTTACTAACTATGGCCTAGATTTAGAGTTGGGCGGTAGCCGTCAAAACCAGCGTTAGAGGCTCCTAACGCTGGTTTTTACCGCCCGCTGGTATTTGGAGTCAGTCAGGAAAGGGTCTAACGCTCACTTTGCAGCCGCGACTTTTCCATACCGCAGATCCCCCTACTCCATTTGCGTATCCTATCTTTTCAATGGGATCTTTCTAACGCCGGTATTTAGAGTCTTGGCTGAAGTGAGCGTTAGAAATCTAACAACAAAACTCCAGCCGCAGAAAAAAGTCAGTAGTTAAGAGCTTTCTGGGCTAACGCCGGTTTATAAAGCTCTTAACTACTGTGCTCTAAAGTACACTAACACCCATAAACTACCTATGTACCCCTAAACCGAGGCCCCCCCACATCGCCGCCACTCTATTTCATTTTTTTAACCCCTAATCTGTCGCTCCATACACCGCGGCCACCTACGTTATCCCTATGTACCCCTAATCTGCTGCTCCTAACACCGCCGACCCCTATATTATATTTATTAACCCCTAATTTATTAACCCCAACTTCGCCTCCACCTACCTACAATAATTAACCCCTAATCTGCCGACCGCTACTATAATAAATGTATTAACCCCTAATCCGCCTCACTCCCGCCTCAATAACCCTATAATAAATAGTATTAAAACCTAATCTGCTCTCCCTAACATCGCCGACACCTAACTTCAAGTATTAACCCCTAATCTGCCGACCGGAGCTCACCGCTACTCTAATAAATTTTTTAACCACTAAAGCTAAGTCTAACCCTAACCCTAACACCCCCCTAAGTTAAATATAATTTTTATCTAACAAAATAAATTAACTCTTATTAAATAAATTATTCCTATTTAAATCTAAATACTTACTTGTAAAATAAACCCTAATATAGCTACAATATAAATTATAATTATATTGTAGCTATTTTAGGATTAATATTTATTTTACAGGCAACTTTGTATTTATTTTAACCAGGTACAATAGCTATTAAATAGTTAATAACTATTTAATAGCTACCTAGTTAAAATAATTACAAAATTACCTGTAAAATAAATCCTAACCTAAGTTACAATTAAACCTAACACTACACTATCAATAAATAAATTAAATAAACTACCTACAATTATCTACAATTAAACCTAACACTACACTATCAATAAATTAATTAAATACAATACCTACAAATAATTACAATTAAATAAACTAACTAAAGTACAAAAAATAAAAAAGAACTAAGTTACAAAAAATAAAAAAATATTTACAAACATTAGAAAAATATTACAACAATTTTAAACTAATTACACCTACTCTAAGCCCCCTAATAAAATAACAAAGACCCCCAAAATAAAAAAAATGCCCTACCCTATTCTAAAATTAAAATAGAAAAGCTCTTTTACCTTACCAGCCCTGAAAAGGGCCCTTTGCGGGGCATGCCCCAAATAATTCAGCTCTTTTGCCTGTAAAAAAAAACCCATACAATACACCCCCCCCACATTACAACCCACCACCCACATACCCCTAATCTAACCCAAACCCCCCTTAAATAAACCTAACACTAAGCCCCTGAAGATCTCCCTACCTTGTCTTCACCTCACCGGGTTCAGCAATCGGTCCAGAAGAGGGTCCGAAGTCTTGATCCAAGCGGCGGCTGAAGAACTACATCATCGGGCTGAAGTCTTGATCCAAGCGGGCGCTGAAGAAGTCCATCATCGGGATGAAGTCTTGATCCAAGCGGCATCTTCAATCTTCTTTCTTCCGGAGCGGAGCGGAGCCATCTTCTTCCCAGCCGACACGGATCCATCCTCTACAACCGACGCCTACTCGCAGAATGACGGTTCCTTTAAATGACGTCATCCAAGATGGCATCCCTCGAATTCCGATTGGCTGATAGGATTCTATCAGCCAATCGGAATTAAGGTAGGAATATTCTGATTGGCTGATGGAATCAGCCAATCAGATTCAAGTTCAATCCGATTGGCTGATCCAATCAGCCAATCAGATTGAGCTTGCATTCTATTGGCTGTTCCGATCAGCCAATAGAATGTGAGCTCAATCTGATTGGCTGATTGGATCAGCCATTCGGATTGAACTTGAATTTGATTGGCTGATTCAATCAGCCAATCAGATTTTTCCTACCTTAATTCCGATTGGCTGATAGAATCCTATCAGCCAATCGGAATTGAAGGGACGCCATCTTGGATGACGTCCCTTAAAGGAGCCTTCATTCGTCGGTAGTCCGTCGGTTGAAGAGTATGGATCCGCGTCTGCTGGGAAGAAGATGGCTCTGCTCCGCTCCGGAAGAAAGAAGATTGAAGATGCCGCTTGGATCAAGACTTCATCCCGATGATGGACTTCTTCAGCGCCCGCTTGGATCAAGACTTCAGCCCGATAATGAAGTTCTTCAGCCGCCGCTTGGATCAAGACTTCGGACCCTCTTCTGGACCGATCGCTGAACCCGGTGAGGTGAAGACAAGGTAGGGAGATCTTCAGGGGCTTAGTGTTAGGTTTATTTAAGGGGGGTTTGGGCTAGATTAGGGGTATGTGGGTGGTGGGTTGTAATTTTGGGGGGGTATTGTATGTTTTTTTTTTACAGGCAAAAGAGCTGAATTATTTGGGGCATGCCCCGCAAAGGGCCCTTTTCAGGGCTGGTAAGGTAAAAGAGCTTTTCTATTTTAATTTTAGAATAGGGTAGGGCATTTTTTTTACTTTGGGGGTCTTTGTTATTTTATTAGGGGGCTTAGAGTAGGTGTAATTAGTTTAAAATTGTTGTAATATTTTTCTAATGTTTGTAAATATTTTTTTATTTTTTGTAACTTAGTTCTTTTTTATTTTTTGTACTTTAGTTAGTTTATTTAATTGTATTTATTTGTAGGTATTGTATTTAATTAATTTATTGATAGTGTAGTGTTAGGTTTAATTGTAGATAATTGTAGGTATTTTATTTAATTAATTTATTGATAGTGTAGTGTTAGGTTTAATTGTACTTAGGTTAGGATTTATTTTACAGGTAATTTTGTAATTATTTTATCTAGGTAACTATTAAATAGTTATTAACTATTTAATAGCTATTGTACCTGGTTAAAATAAATACAAAGTTGCCTGTAAAATAAATATTAATCCTAAAATAGCTACAATATAATTATAATTTATATTGTAGCTATATTAGGGTTTATTTTACAAGTAAGTATTTAGATTTAAATAGGAATAATTTATTTAATAAGAGTTAATTTATTTTGTTAGATAAAAATTATATTTAACTTAGGGGGGTGTTAGGGTTAGACTTAGCTTTAGGGGTTAAAAAATTTAGTAGAGTAGCGGTGAGCTCCGGTCGGCAGATTAGGGGTTAATACTATTTATTATAGGGTTATTGAGGCGGGAGTGAGGCGGATTAGGGGTTAATACATTTATTATAGTAGCGGTGAGCTCCGGTCGGCAGATTAGGGATTAATTATTGTAGGTAGGTGGAGGCGAGGTTGGGGGCGGCAGATTAGGGGTTAATAAATATAATATAGGGGTCGGCGGTGTTAGGGGCAGCAGATTAGGGGTACATAGGTATAATGTAGGTTGCGGCGGTGTACGGAGCGGCAGATTAGGGGTTAATAATAATATGCAGGGGTCAGCGATAGCGGGGGCGGCAGATTAGGGGTTAATAAGTGTAAGGTTAGCGGTGTTTAGACTCGGGGTACATGTTAGAGTGTTAGGTGCAGACATAGGAAGTGTTTTCCCATAGAATACAATGGGGCTGCGTTAGGAGCTGAACGCTGCTTTTTTGCAGGTGTTAGGTTTTTTTTCAGCTCAAACTGTCCCATTGTTTTCTATGGGGGAATCGTGCACGAGCACATTTTTGAAGCTGGCCGCGTCCATAAGCAACGCTGGTATCTAGAGTTGCAGTGGCGGTAAATATGCTCTACGCTCCATTTTGGAGCCTAACGCAGCCCTTCTGTGAACTCTAAATACCAGCGGTATTTAAAAGGTGCGGGAGAAAAAAAGCACGCGTAGCTAACGCACCCCTTTGGCCGCCAAACTCTAAATCTAGCCGTATATAGCTAAAATAAATACAAATTTACCTGTAAAATAAAACCTAACCTGTCTTACACTAACACCTAACATTACACTACAATTAAATAAATTACACAAATTAAATACAATTAACTAAATTACAAAATAAAACAAACACTAAATTACACAAAATAAAAAAGAAATGATTAGATATTTAAACTAATTACACCTAATCTAATAGCCCTATCAAAATAACCCCCCCAACATAAAAAAACCCTAGCCTAAACTAAACTACCAATAGCCATTAAAAGGGCCTTTTGCGGGGCATTGCCCCAAAGAAATGAGCTCTTTTACCTGTAAAAAAAAATACAAACAACCCCCCAACAGTAAAACCCACCACCCACACAACCAACCCCCCAAATAAAATCCTAACTAAAAAACCTAAGCTCCCCATTGCCCTGAAAAGGGCATTTGGATGGGCATTGCCCTTAAAAGGGCATTTAGCTTTTTTTCTGCCCAAAACCCTAATTTAAAAATAAAACCCACCCAATAAACCCTTAAAAAAGCCTAACACTAACCCCCAAAGATCCACTTACAGTTTTTGAAGACCCGACATCCATCCTCAACGAAGCAGCAGAAGTCTTCATCTAACCGGGCAGAAGTCTTCATCCAGACAGCATCTTCTATCTTCATCCATTCGGCACCGAGCGGGTCCATCTTCAAGACATCTGGCGCGGAGCATCCTCTATTAACTATTCTACCTAGTTAAAATAAATACAAACTTGCCTGTGAAATAAAAATAAAACCTAAGCTAGATACAATGTAACTATTAGTTATATTGTAGCTAGCTTAGGGTTTATTTTACAGGTAAGTATTTAGTTTTAAATAGGATTTATTTATTAATAGTAGGTTTTATTTTGATTTATTTTAATTACATTAAAGTTAGTGGTGTTAGGGTTAAACTTAGGTTTAGGGGTTAATAAATTTAGTATAGTGGCGTCGACGTTGGGGGCCGCAGATTGGGGTTTAATAAATGTAGGTAGGTGGCGGTGATGTTAGGGGCGGCAGATTAGATGTTAATAATATTTAGAAAGAGATACAACCGCAGCTCTTAGAGCCCGTCCAAATAACCTGGAAGTCAAACCCTCAATGAGGGGTAAGCAGAAAAGTCCTGAACTCACACGGAGTGCCGTAGCGAGGGAGCAGTGAATGAAGCTGCAAGAACTGGCACACAAAATACAGGACGCAGGCACTACTACAACAGCCCAAAATTTAAAAATCGAAAAAATCCTTTATTGATACATGTATAAAAATGTGCAGACAGACATGGCAGGACAGGTAAGGACAGTCTGACGCGTTTCACGCCCCCTAGTGGTGCTTACTCCTAGTCTATTTATAGGCAGTGAAGAGGATGTTAACCTCCTCACTGCCATATAAAACAAACTTAAAAAGGTTAAAAACATAGAATACCTTTTATAGGCACAGAGTTTGCTTAAACATAATACAAAAAAATACATAATAACCTGACAAATGACTAAGATGTATTATTATTATTATCATACCCTCACCAACTGTGTTTAAAGTCCTAAACAACAACTTAACTTTTAATGAGAAAAATAACAACAACAATAATGTGGTAAAAGGGAATAGCAGTGATAGTATACACATTTCACAAAGATCAAAAATTGACATATATCATTGTTATAAAATATTATATGCAAATGTATTTTTAATGCCTGAAATAATAACTATCAGTATCAATATGCCATACCCAGAATCAGAATGCGATATCAAATAATCTATAAAGAAATTAATATCGCATTCTTTGTTCATGCTAGATGGATGGCGTGTATGTAATTTCAAGATCCAATATAGCTCTTTCGTTTCCAAAATTTTGGATTTATTGCCACCTCTAAGAGGGACTGTGGCAACATCGATTATTTGTAATGACAAATTAGCTATATTAGTAAAATGAAAACTATTAAAATGATTGGCTACTGTAGAATTTGGATCATAATTCTTGACATCCCTAACATGTTCATTGAATCTTGTTCTGATGTTACGAGTGGTCTTACCAACATACTGGCAGAGGCAAAGATTACAGGTAAGGAGATATACTACATATTGTGTACCACAATTTGCATAAAAATCAATTTGGTGTATGGTCCTATCAGCAGTACAAGTAAATGTGTTACCTTGAAATATACTGGAACATGTGTGGCATGTTCTTACACTACATCTAAAAGTACCTTTTTTGGATAACCAATTCCTAGCTGTACTGTGTGATTTATTTTTAACCAAACTGGGTGATAGCATTTGGGCTAAGGTTCTAGATTTTTTGGGACAAATTTGCATTTGTGAACATAGTTACATAGAACATCATCAGTGGCTAAAATTGGCAATTTTTAAAAAAAATATTAACAATCTCATGGTATTGTTGGCTGAACTCCGTGGTAAAGACAATAGCATCCTCAAAGTTATCAGTTACTGTGTTGGCTGTAAGTTCTAACCATCGGCTAGATTTGGAGTTTGGCGGTAAAAGGGCTGCTAACGCTCCGCGGGTTTTTTTCTGGCCGCACCATAAATTTAACTCTGGTATCGAGAGTTCAAACAAATGCTGCGTTAGGCTCCAAAAAAGGAGCGTAGAGCATTTTTACCGCAAATACAACTCTCGATACCAGAGTTGCTTACGGACGCGGCCGGCCTCAAAAACGTGCTCGTGCACGATTCTCCCATAGGAAACAATGGGGCTGTTTGAGCTGAAAAAAAACCTAACACCTGCAAAAAAGCAGCGTTCAGCTCCTAACGCAGCCCCATTGTTTCCTATGGGGAAACACTTCCTACGTCTGCACCTAACACTCTAACATGTACCCCGAGTCTAAACACCCCTAGCCTTACACTTATTAACCCCTAATCTGCCGCCCCCGCTATCGCTGACCCCTGCATTACACTTTTAACCCCTAATCTGCCGCTCCGTAAACCGCCGCCACCTACGTTATCCCTATGTACCCCTAATCTGCTGCCCTAACATCGCCGACCCCTATGTTATATTTATTAACCCCTAATCTGCCCCCCACAACGTCGCCGACACCTACCTACACTTATTAACCCCTAATCTGCCGACCGGACCTGAGCGCTACTATAATAAAGTTATTAACCCCTAATCCGCCTCACTAACCCTATCATAAATAGTATTAACCCCTAATCTGCCCTCCCTAACATCGCCGACACCTACCTTCAATTATTAACCCCTAATCTGCCGACCGGAGCTCACCGCTATTCTAATAAATGTATTAACCCCTAAAGCTAAGTCTAACCCTAACACTAACACCCCCCTAAGTTAAATATAATTTTTATCTAACGAAATAAATTAACTCTTATTAAATAAATGATTCCTATATAAAGCTAAATACTTACCTGTAAAATAAATCCTAATATAGCTACAATATAAATTACATTTATATTATAGCTATTTTAGGATTAATATTTATTTTACAGGTAACTTTGTATTTATTTTAACCAGGTACAATAGCTATTAAATAGTTAAGAACTATTTAATAGTTACCTAGTTAAAATAATTACAAATTTACCTGTAAAATAAATCCTAACCTAAGTTATAATTAAACCTAACACTACCCTATCAATAAAATAATTAAATAAACTACCTACAATTACCTACAATTAACCTAACACTACACTATCAATAAATTAATTAAACACAATTGCTACAAATAAATACAATTAAATAAACTATCTAAAGTACAAAAAATAAAAAAGAACTAAGTTACAGAAAATAAAAAAATATTTACAAACATAAGAAAAATATTACAACAATTTTAAACTAATTACACCTACTCTAAGCCCCCTAATAAAATAACAAAGACCCCCAAAATAAAAAATTCCCTACCCTATTCTAAAATACAAAAATTACAAGCTCTTTTACCTTACCAGCCCTGAACAGGGCCCTTTGCGGGGCATGCCCCAAGAATTTCAGCTCTTTTGCCTGTAAAAAAAAACATACAATACCCCCCCCCCCAACATTACAACCCACCACCCACATACCCCTAATCTAACCCAAACCCCCCTTAAATAAACCTAACACTACCCCCCTGATGATCTTCCTACCTTGTCTTCACCATGCCAGGTTCACCGATCCGTCCTGGCTCCAAGATCTTCATCCAACCCAAGCGGGGGTTGGCGATCCATAATCCGGTGCTCCAAAGTCTTCCTCCTATCCGGCAAGAAGAGGACATCCGGACCGGCAAACATCTTCTCCAAGCGGCATCTTCTATGTTCTTCCATCCGATGACGACCGGCTCCATCTTGAAGACCTCCAGCGCGGATCCATCCTCTTCTTCCGACGACTAGACGACGAATGACGGTTCCTTTAAGGGACGTCATCCAAGATGGCGTCCCTCGAATTCCGATTGGCTGATAGGATTCTATCAGCCAATCGGAATTAAGGTAGGAATTTTCTGATTGGCTGATGGAATCAGCCAATCAGAATCAAGTTCAATCCGATTGGCTGATCCAATCAGCCAATCAGATTGAGCTCGCATTGTATTGGCTGATCGGAACAGCCAATAGAATGCGAGCTCAATCTGATTGGCTTATTGGATCAGCCAATCGGATTGAACTTGATTCTGATTGGCTGATTCCATCAGCCAATCAGAAAATTCCTACCTTAATTCCGATTGGCTGATAGAATCCTATCAGCCAATCGGAATTCGAGGGACGCCATCTTGGATGACGTCCCTTAAAGGAACCGTCATTCGTCGTCTAGTCGTCGGAAGAAGAGGATGGATCCGCGCTGGAGGTCTTCAAGATGGAGCCGGTCGTCATCGGATGGAAGAACATAGAAGATGCCGCTTGGAGAAGATGTTTGCCGGTCCGGATGTCCTCTTCTTGCCGGATAGGAGGAAGACTTTGGAGCACCGGATTATGGATCGCCAACCCCCGCTTGGGTTGGATGAAGATCTTGGAGCCAGGACGGATCGGTGAACCTGGCATGGTGAAGACAAGGTAGGAAGATCATCAGGGGGGTAGTGTTAGGTTTATTTAAGGGGGGTTTGGGTTAGATTAGGGGTATGTGGGTGGTGGGTTGTAATGTTGGGGGGGGGGTATTGTATGTTTTTTTTTACAGGCAAAAGAGCTGAAATTCTTGGGGCATGCCCCGCAAAGGGCCCTGTTCAGGGCTGGTAAGGTAAAAGAGCTTGTAATTTTTGTATTTTAGAATAGGGTATGGAATTTTTTATTTTGGGGGTCTTTGTTATTTTATTAGGGGGCTTAGAGTAGGTGTAATTAGTTTAAAATTGTTGTAATATTTTTCTTATGTTTGTAAATATTTTTTTATTTTCTGTAACTTAGTTCTTTTTTATTTTTTGTACTTTAGATAGTTTATTTAATTGTATTTATTTGTAGCAATTGTGTTTAATTAATTTATTGATAGTGTAGTGTTAGGTTAATTGTAGGTAATTGTAGGTAGTTTATTTAATTATTTTATTGATAGGGTAGTGTTAGGTTTAATTATAACTTAGGTTAGGATTTATTTTACAGGTAAATTTGTAATTATTTTAACTAGGTAACTATTAAATAGTTCTTAACTATTTAATAGCTATTGTACCTGGTTAAAATAAATACAAAGTTACCTGTAAAATAAATATTAATCCTAAAATAGCTATAATATAATTATAATTTATATTGTAGCTATATTAGGATTTATTTTACAGGTAAGTATTTAGCTTTAAATAGGAATCATTTATTTAATAAGAGTTAATTAATTTCGTTAGATAAATATTATATTTAACTTAGGGGGGTGTTAGTGTTAGGGTTAGACTTAGCTTTAGGGGTTAATCCATTTATTAGAATAGCGGTGAGCTCCGATCGGAAGATTAGGGGTTAATAATTGAAGGTAGGTGTCGGCGATGTTAGGAAGGGCAGATTAGGGGTTAATACTATTTATGATAGGGTTAGTGAGGCGGATTAGGGGTTAATACATTTATTATAGTAGCGCTCAGGTCCGCTCGGCAGATTAGGGGTTAATAAGTGTAGGTAGGTGTTGGCGACGTTGTGGGGGGCAGATTAGGGGTTAATAAATATAACATAGGGGTCGGCGATGTTAGGGGCAGAAGATTAGGGGTACATAGGGATAACGTAGGTGGCGGCGATTTGCGGTCGGAAGATTAGGGGTTAATTATTTTAAGTAGCTTGCGGCGACGTTGTGTGGGGCAAGTTAGGGGTTAATAAATATAATATAGGGGTCGGCGGGGTTAGGGGCAGCAGATTAGGGGTACATAAGTATAACGTAGGTGGCGGTCGGCAGATTAGGGGTTAAAAATTTTAATCGAGTGGCGGCGATGTGGGGGGACCTCGGTTTAGGGGTACATAGGTAGTTTATGGGTGTTAGTGTAGTTTAGGGTACAGTAGTTAAGAGCTTTATGAACCGGCGTTAGCCAGAAAGCTCTTAACTCCTGCTTTTTTCAGGCGGCTGGAATATTGTCGTTAGAGCTCTAACGCTCACTGCAGAAACGACTCTAAATACCAGCGTTAGAAAGATCCCATTGAAAAGATAGGCTACGCAAATGGCGTAGGGGGATCTGCGGTATGGAAAAGTCGCGGCTGTAAAGTGAGCGTTAGACCCTTTAATCACTGACTCCAAATACCAGCGGGCGGCCAAAACCAGCGTTAGGAGCCTCTAACGCTGGTTTTGACGGCTACCGCCGAACTCTAAATCTAGGCCCATGTTTCTACACTTTTCTAACTTTTTAAAATTGTATCCTCTTCTGACCAATCTATTCCTGAGTTCTATAGATTGCTGATTATAAATGCTATTGGACTTAGTGTTTCATCTTAGTCTAAGAAACTGCGATTTAGGTATTGATTCTACCAAGTGCCGTGAATGCTGGGAAGTGCGAGTATCGTATTTCTTGCCATCTGTTTTCTAAATGTCTTGGTGACAATAACATTATCAACAGCTTGAAGAGTAAGGTCCAAATAGTTGACCCCCTCCCCACTGTATTTCCTGGTGAATTTTAAGCCCATTTCATTGTTATTACAAAATTTCATAAATTCAGAAAAAGAGGCATCATCAACCGGTTTCTTAAAGGGACAGTACACTGTAAAATTGTTTTTCCATAAATGTATTTTAAATGACTTGTTATACCAACTGCAGAGTATAAAATATTTGAGAAATTGCATTTTCGGGTTTATTTGTGTATCTGAAGTAGCTGGTTTTGTGCTTTGAAACCACAGCCTATTACAATGGGTTGAGCTTCGGGTAATATCAGATCTCATTATGCTATCACTTTTATGTACACACACTTGCTTCCTTATCTTATATTTGTCTGGAACACCAAAGCTCAATACATAGAGAGAACAATGGAAAATTATCATTTTATTACTTAACTATCATGCCCCCTACTGAGGGTGTAATCTCTTCTGCTGGCTGTGTTTACTTAGGCTTGTCAATAGCATATACGCCAGTATCAAAACTTTCAGTATAGGTTGGGAAACCACAAGCTAAATCAGCTATTTCAAATGCTGAAATAGGAGTAAAGGAGCCACTTGCAACCAATTTAATACACTCTAGCAGGTAAAAAGGATCATTGGGAACAATTTAAAGGGGAGAAAGTTTTTGGGTGAACTGTCCCTTTAACAATGAGGAGGAGGTCATCTATGTATCGTACAAACAGCTCAATGTCTTCACACCATGGGTTAGCAGATGTATAGACATAGAGCTGTTCCCACCATGCCACAAAAATATTTGCAAAGAAAGGCGCATATTTAACACCCATGGCGGTTCCACAGGTTTGAAGATAATATTGATTGTCAAACATAAAATAGTTATGTGACAAGAGAAACCTAAGTACTTCACATATGTACTCAATCCTAGATAGATCTAAATCAGAGTCTCTTCGCAAGAAGAACTCAACCGCCTTAATACCTAAGGCCTGAGGAATAGACGTATATAATGAGGTGATGTCAATAACCAACCAGGTGTAATTTGGTTAATAATATTTAACTAGTGTTTGTGATGCGGTTTAGGGGTTAATATGTTTATTCTAGTGGTGGCGATGTCCGTAGCGGCAGATTAGGGGTTAATAATTTTATTTTAGTGTTTGTGATGCGGGAGGGCCTCAGTTTAGGGGTTAATAGGTAGTTTATGGGTGTTAGTGTACTTTTTAGCACTTTAGTTATGAGTTTTATGTTACAGCTTTGTAGCGTGAAACTCATAACTACTGACTTACAGTTTACGTTATGGATCTTGAAGTTTTAGTGTGTTCCGCTCACTTTTTTGGCTTCCCAGGCAGACTCGTAATACCGGCGCAAAGGATGTCCCATTAAAAAATATATTTTTGAAAGCTGTGGTAGTTACGTTGCGTTATGGCCAAAAAAGTGTGCAGTGCCCCTAAACCTGCAAGACTCGTAATACCAGCGGTAGTGAAAAAGAATCTAAAAAAAAAAAATCAAAATAGAAGGCTCCACATAGTGCAGATCATAAACAACTTCAACTTGAAGAATCCTACTCACAAGATGTAAAGCACTGATGTGCAATACCAGCAGTCCGGAACCACCCGTCGTCTGGTAGACCAATTGATGGTGTCACCAAAGGGGATCCTCGTCTCACCAGGGAGAGTCCAGAGATACGACAGGGAAGAGCCTGTACAGCAGTGGTCGGCCCAGCAGGTCCAGAGACCCTCCACTTGGAAGGGTATAGAGTCTAAAGCTCCAAATTGATGGAAAAGTTTCAGGTTCAGGAAAATGATAAGTCGGCAGCAGATGGAGAGTTAAAAGGACTTAAAAAAATTATTGTAAAGATAAAAACAACAGCAACGCGTTTCTCAGTGTAACACACTGTTTCATCAGGCTATACAAAACAAACTCTCAGCTGCCATATTTAAAACCATAAAGAACCAATCAGAATTCAGAAAAATTGCACACCCCTAGCGGGAAATACCAAAATACATATGGCGGGGGTGGAGGGTTAACAAAAATAAATAAATAATATGTTAATACAAAACATTAATATATAAACAATTAATAAGCACTGATCTTTTTTCAAGGACAACAGATCCCTAATTTTGTGTGTAAAAATATGAGATATGAATATGTAATATATAGGTAGTGAAAAAGAGCCTTAACGCTGCTTTTTCAGTCATACCGCAAAACTCGTAATCTAGCCGATCGACTACTTCAATTAATACCTAATTGATCTTCTAGACATCCTTAAAGGGACAGTATACACCAATTTTCATATAACTGCATGTAATAGACACTATTATAAAGAAGAATATACACAGATACTGGTCTAAAAATCCAGTATAAAACCTTTTAAAAACTCCAAAGCCGGAATACCCTGAGACATGAACGTATATGGCAACAAGGATGGTTGAAACCCATAGTTCGCCATGATCGGGGACAACTGGGAGGAAGCATTGATAGCACTATTACTAGTGAACTGCTCCAGAGCTTGGTTCGACTGTTCCACAGTCCCATTAAATTGAGGGTGCTAGACCGAGGAGAAGGAAAACTGGATCCCCATTTGGGCACAAAAGGAACACCAAAATCTGGAGACAAACTGGCTACCCGGGTCTGAGACTATCTCCTTGGATAAAACCCATGCAAACAGATTGAACCCAGTAAAAAAATTAAAGCAAGCTACTGAGAAGTAGGCAGCTTCTTCAAGAGAAAGACATTTTGGAAAAACAGTCTACAACCATCAGGATAACAGTATTGCCATTAGAAACAGGAAGGTCGACAATGAAGTCCATGGATAGATGTGTCTGAGGATGCTCACTATTAGCAATAGGTTGGAGAAGACCCACAGGAAGATGTTGAGGAGTCTTATTCTGCACACAGACCGAGCAGGAGGCAACATATTCAGCAACGTCAGAATGAAGACCTGGCCACCAGAATTGTCTAGTGACAGACCAAATCATTTGGTTCTTAAATGGATGACCTGCGGCTTTATGACAGTGGTAAGTGTGCAACAATTTGGTGTGAAGATTCTCAGGTACAAAGCACTTGCCACTAAGTCTCTCTGGAGGAGCATTGATTTGAGCAGCCAGGCTCCTCCTTGGACAGAGGCAAGAATTGTCGAGAGAGGGCATCAGCCCTAACATTCTCACTACCAGGCTGGTAAGAGACCACATAATTGAACCGAGACAAAAATAGCACCCATCTGGCCTGTCGGGGCAACAAGCATTTAGCTTCGGATAGGACATTGAGAAACCACATGGCTGCAAGGAACCCTCAGGCATAGGACATTGAGATAAGAGGGCGCCTACTCCAGTCTCAGATGCATCGACTTCTAGAATGAAAGGCTGAGCAAGGTTAGGATGAGCCAGAACCAGGGTGACAACAAAGGCTGTCTTAAGACTCTCAAATGCCTTAATTGCAGTAGGTGACCAATGGAGTGGATTATTCTCCTTATGGGTCATGTCCATGATTGGTTTGACCAAGGAAGAAAAGTTTTCTATAGTAATTGTCAAAGCCCAAAATGTTTTAAATAGGTCGAAGACAAACCAGTCAAGGCCACTGCAGAATCGTAGATAACTTGTCAGGATCCATGGAGAACCTTGCAGCAGAAATTACATAACCTAGAAAGGTGACTTGAGTTTGATGGAACTCACATTTCTCGAGTTTGGAAAACAGGCCATTCTCACGTAATTTCTGAAGAACCTGAGTGACATCAGAACGATGAGCCTCAAGTGTGGGTGAGTGTATGAGGATATTGTCTAAGTACACCACAACACACTGTTGCAACATATCTTGTAGGACATCATTAATAAATTCCTGGAAAACAGCAGGAGCATTGCATAGGTTAAAGAGCATTACAAAATATTCATAAAGCTCGCTCCTGGTGTTAAATGCTGTTTTCCATTTGTGGCCCTCTTTGATGCTAATGAGATTGTAAGCTCCTCTCAGATCAAGTTTAGAAAAGGCCATAGCTCCCTTGAGGCAATCAAAGAGTTCTGTGATGAGCAGAATAGGTTAATAATTTTTAATGGTAAGATGATTAAGACCCCTATAATCAATACATGGTCTTAACTTGCCACCCTTCTTCTTCACGAAGAAGAAGCCAGATCCTGCTGGAGAGCAGGATTTGTGGATGATCCCCCACGATAAAGCATCGGCAATATACTCCTCTATGGCTTTATTCTCCGCAACAGACAGAAGGTAAACCCAGCCCTGAGGAGGAATGGCTCTGGTTTGCAGGTCAATGGTACAATCATAAGGTGAGGAGGCAACGTAACAGCCCGCACTTTTTCAAAAATATCTTAAAACTCTCTGTACTTCTCAGGCAGTCAAGATACCAAAGAAGTAAGAGATATGTTGCAACACACTGTTGCAACATATTTTGTAGGACATCATTAATAAATTCCTGGAAAACAGCAAGAGCATTGCATAGGTTAAAGAGCATTACAAAATATTCATAATGTCCGCTCTTGGTGTTAAATGCTGTTTTCCATTTGTGGCCCTCTTTGATGCTAATGAGATTGTAAGCTCCTCTCAGATCAAGTTTAGAAAAGGCCGTAGCTCCCTTGAGGCGATCAAAGAGTTCTGTGATGAGCAGAATAGGTTAATAATTTTTAATGGCAAGATGATTAAGACCCCTATAATCGATACATGGGGGGCTAGTTATCAAGCCGTCTACTTTTCTGGCTTCGCCGGCCCAATACGTCCGCCTAAGCTCGCCTACCTTCGCCGCCGCGGACCTGAAAAAATACGCCTAAGTTATCAAATAAAGCTGTCAAAAAGCCGCGGGGCGATGAGCAGCGGACTGTGAGAGTTATCACTCATCCGATCTCGCTGCCCTTCGGCTTTTTCCCAGCTTTATTGCTAGCCTGTCACTAAGCACTCACACTAAACTGCACTGTTCTACCCCCTATACCGGCGCCCCCAGAGCCTCCCGCAACTAAATAAAGTTACTAACCCCTAAACCGCCGCTCCTAGACCCTGCCGCAACTCTGATAAATGTATTAACCCCTAAACCGCCGCTCCCGGACACCGCTGCCACCTACATTATACCTAGTAACCCCTATCCTGCCCCCCCTATACCGTCGCCCTCTATTATAAAATTATTAACCCCTATCCTGCTGATCCCGCACCTCTCCGCAACTAAATAAATAGTTTAACCCCTAAACCGCCGCTCCATGAACCCGCCGCAACCTATAATAAATTTATTAACCCCTATCCTGCCCCCCACTACGCCGCCGCCACTGTAATAAAATGATTAACCCCTAAACCTAAGTCTAACCCTAACCATAACGCCCCCCTAACTTAAATATTAATTAAATAAATCTAAATAAATTAACTCTTATTAACTAAATGAATCCTATTTAAAACTAAATACTTACCTTTAAAATAAACCCTAATATAGCTACAATATAAATAATAATTATATTCTAGCTATCTTAGGATTTATTTTTATTTTACAGGTACCTTTCAATTTATTTTAACCATGTACAATAACTATTAAATAGTTATTAACTATTTAATAGCTTACCTAGCTAAAATAAAGAGAAATGTACCTGTGAAATAAATCCTAACCTAAGTTACAATTACACCTAACACTACACTATACTTTAATAAATTATTCCTATTTAAACTAAATACTTACCTGTAAAATAAACCCTAAGATAGCTACAATATAATTAATAATTATATTCTAGCTATCTTATGATTTATATTTATTTTACAGGTAACTTTGTATTTATTTTAGCTAGTTAGAATAGTTATTAAATAGTTATTAACTATTTAATAACTACCTAGCTAAAAGAAATATAAAATTACCTGTAAAATAAATCCTAACTTAAGTTACAATTAAACCTAATACTACACTATCATTAAATTAACTAAATAAACTACCTACAAAGAACTACAATGAAATACAATTACATAAACTAACTAAAGTACAAAAAATAAAAAAAGCTAAGTTACAAAAAATAAAAAAATAAGTTACAAACATGTTAAAAATATTACAACAATTTTAAGCTACTTACACCTAATCTAAGCCCCCTAATAAAATAACAAACCCCCCCAAAATAAAAAAAATCCCTACCCTATTCTAAATTACATAAATTTCAAAGCTCTTTTACCTTACCAGCCCTTAAAAGGGCCATTTGTGGGGGCATGCCCCAAAAAGTTCAGCTCTTTTGCCTGTAAAAGAAAAATACAACCCCCCCCAACATTAAAACCCACCACCCACATACCCCTAATCTAACCCAAACCCCCCTTACAAAAACCTAACACTAATCCCCTGAAGATCATCCTACCTTGAGTCGTCTTCACTCAGCCGAGCCACCGATGGAACTGAAGAGGACATCCGGAGCGGAAGAAGTTAATCCTCCAAGCGGCGCTGAAGAAATCTTCCATCCGATGAAGTCATCATCCAGGCGGCGCTGAAGAAGTCTTCGATCCGGCCGATGTCATCTTCAAAGAGGCGCTGAAGAGGTCTTCTATCCGGGCGAAGTCATCTTCCAAGCCGGGTCTTGAATCTTCCTTCCGCCGACGCGGAACCACCTTCTTCACCGACGGACTACGACGAATGACGGCTCCTTTAAGGGACGTCATCCAAGATGGCGTCCCCTCAATTCCGATTGGCTGATAGGATTCTATCAGCCAATCGGAATTAATGTAGGAAAATCTGATTGGCTGATGGAATCAGCCAATCAGATTGAGCTCGCATTCTATTGGCTGTTCCGATCAGCCAATAGAATGCGAGCTCAATCTGATTGGCTGATTGGATCAGCCAATCGGATTGAACTTGAATCTGATTGGCTGATTCCATCAGCCAATCAGATTTTCCTACCTTAATTCCGATTGGCTGATAGAATCCTATCAGCCAATCGGAATTGAGGGGACGCCATCTTGGATGACGTCCCTTAAAGGAGCCGTCATTCGTCGTAGTCCGTCGGTGAAGAAGGTGGTTCCGCGTCGGCGGAAGGAAGATTCAAGACCCGGCTTGGAAGATGACTTCGCCCGGATAGAAGACCTCTTCAGCGCCTCTTTGAAGATGACATCGGCCGGATCGAAGACTTCTTCAGCGCCGCCTGGATGATGACTTCATCGGATGGAAGATTTCTTCAGCGCCGCTTGGAGGATTAACTTCTTCCGCTCCGGATGTCCTCTTCAGTTCCATCGGTGGCTCGGCTGAGTGAAGACGACTCAAGGTAGGATGATCTTCAGGGGATTAGTGTTAGGTTTTTGTAAGGGGGGTTTGGGTTAGATTAGGGGTATGTGGGTGGTGGGTTTTAATGTTGGGGGGGGGTTGTATTTTTATTTTACAGGCAAAAGAGCTGAACTTTTTGGGGCATGCCCCCAAAAATGGCCCTTTTAAGGGCTGGTAAGGTAAAAGAGCTTTGAAATTTATGTAATTTAGAATAGGGTAGGGATTTTTTTTATTTTGGGGGGGTTTGTTATTTTATTAGGGGGCTTAGATTAGGTGTAAGTAGCTTAAAATTGTTGTAATATTTTTAACATGTTTGTAACTTAATTTTTTATTTTTTGTAACTTAGCTTTTTTTATTTTTTGTACTTTAGTTAGTTTATGTAATTGTATTTCATTGTAGTTCTTTGTAGGTAGTTTATTTAGTTAATTTAATGATAGTGTAGTATTAGGTTTAATTGTAACTTAAGTTAGGATTTATTTTACAGGTAATTTTGTATTTCTTTTAGCTAGGTAGTTATTAAATAGTTAATAACTATTTAATAACTATTCTAACTAGCTAAAATAAATACAAAGTTACCTGTAAAATAAATATAAATCCTAAGATAGCTATAATATAATTATTAATTACATTGTAGCTATCTTAGGGTTTATTTTACAGGTAAGTATTTATTTTTAAATAGGAATAATTTATTAAAGTATAGTGTAGTGTTAGGTGTAATTGTAACTTAGGTTAGGATTTATTTCACAGGTACATTTCTCTTTATTTTAGCTAGGTAAGCTATTAAATAGTTAATAACTATTTAATAGCTATTGTACATGGTTAAAATAAATTGAAAGGTACCTGTAAAATAAAAATAAATCCTAAGATAGCTAGAATATAATTATTATTTATATTGTAGCTATATTAGGGTTTATTTTAAAGGTAAGTATTTAGTTTTAAATAGGATTCATTTAGTTAATAAGAGTTAATTTATTTAGATTTATTTAATTAATATTTAAGTTAGGGGGCGTTAGGGTTAGGGTTAGGTTTAGGGGTTAATAATTTTATTACAGTGGCGGCGGCGTAGTGGGGGGCAGGATAGGGGTTAATAAATTTATTATAGGTTGCGACGGTGTAGGGGGGGCAGATTAGGGGTTAATAAATGTATTATAGGTGGCGACGGTGTAGGGGGGGCAGGATAGGGGTTAATACATTTAATATAGGTTGCGGCGGGTTCAGGGAGCGGCGGTTTAGGGGTTAATACATTTATTATAGTTGCGGTGGGCTCCGGGAGCGGCGGTTTAGGGGTTAATATGTATAGAGTAGCTTGCGGTGGGCTCCGGGAGTGGCGGTTTAGTGGGTAATAACTTTATTTAGTTGCGGCGGTGTAGGGGGGGACAGATTAGTGGTGTTTAGACTCGGGGTACATGTTAGGGTGTTAGGTGTAGACAGCTCCCATAGAAATCAATGGGATGTCTGTCAGCAGCGAACTTGTACTTTCGCTATGGTCAGACTCCCATTGATTCCTATGGGATCCGCCGCCTCCAGGCTGGCGCTTTGAAAACCAGGTACGCTGGGCCGTAAAAGTGCCGAGCGTACCTGCTAGTTTTTTGATAGCTAGCAAAAGTAGTGAGAATGTGCCGCACTTGTGTGCGGAACATCTGGAGTGACGTAAGAATCGATCTGTGTCGGACTGAGTCCGGCGGATCGAAGCTTACGTCACAAAATTCTACTTTTGCCGGTCTCGAGCCTTTGATAACTAAGGCGTATCAGCCTCGCCACAAATACGCTGCGGAATACGCAGCGTATTTGAGGTTGACGGCTTGATAACTACCCCCCATGGTCTTAACTTGCCACCCTTCTTCTTCACGAAGAAGAAGCCAGCACCTGTTGGAGAGAGCAGGATTTGTGGATGATCCCCACGATAAAGCATCGGCAACATACTCCTCTATGGATTTATTCCCCACAATAGACAGAGGGTAAACCCGGCCCTGAGGAGGAATGGCTCCGGTTTGCAGGTCAATGGTACAATCGTAAGGTGAGGAGGCAACGTAACAGCCCGCACTTTTTCAAAAACACCTTGGAACTCTCTGTACTCCTCAGGCAGTCGAGATACCAAAGAAGTGCTGCCCATTAAAAAAAACACAAAAAAAACTAAGTCTAACCCCGAAATAGGTACTCACAGTTCCTGAAGTCTGGCGGTGAAGCGTTTGTTTGTTTTTGTAATGTCAGATTTTTTAAATTTTTGTAATATTAGTTTTTTTTAAAATGTAATCTTAAATCTTGTAAGTTTTTTTTTATTTTATATAATTGGGGTTAATTTATGGGGTTTTAGGTTAGGGGTCTTTGTGATTAGATTGATTTTTTTGCGTTGTGGGGGTTAGCGGTTTAGGGTTTAATATTGTAATTAGGTAGTTGGCGTTATGGAGGTTTTTGCGGTTTAGGGGTTAATAGTGTAATTAGGTAGTTTGTGTTGTGGGGGTTTGGCGGGTTTAAGGGTTAATATTTTAATTTGCGGATTAGGGGTTATATACTTTATTATTTTGTCATGTGGGGGTTGGCGGTTTAGTGGTACATTTTGTGCATTTGTTAGGTGTTTGTTAATATTTCTTGCAGGCGGTTAGGGTTTTTTTGTCAATACTTCATGTGGGCGTTTATGCTTTTTTTTGTTAATACTTCATGCGGGTGGTTAGGTTTTTTAGTTAAATGCTTTTTTTGGCTGTGCGCGCAACTGACGATGGCGATGGACGCGTTATAAATGCGATTATAGTATAGATGATGTTTTTATTTTATTTAAGGATAGAAAAAGCACATATAAGTATGGATAACATATAAATATATTATTTATGATGCTACATTAGCAGCAAAATATTACCCATTATCTAGAAGAAATATAACATTCGATTTACTTGTTTGTTACACTGTTTGTTTGTTCTGAAGAAGAGGATTGTATATTCTCGAATCATCAATAAGTTGATTTGGCTAATTGTGTGAAAATCCTGTGAGTTCTGCAGTTTGTTGTTTTATATTATACTCAAGCAAGCACCCAGGTGGATGTCCTTGGAGGGTGAATATACATAGGTGTATATATACATACATACATACACATATAAAGACGTATAGGGGCCTATTTATGAAATGTCTGTCCAACATGATCCGATCAGCGGATCATGTCCGACAGACATTGCTGAATGCGGAGAGCAATACGCTTTCCGCATTCAGCATTGCACCAGCAGCTCTTGTGAACTGCTGGTGCAACGCCGCCCCCTGCAGAGCAGGGGGTGTCAATCAACCCAATCGTATTCGATCGGGTTGTTTTTACGCATTCTCTGTCCGCTGCTTTATAACTGGTGTTTGTGGCGAGTCTGAAGGCTCGCCAGAAACACGGCCCTTCAAGCTCCATACAGAGCTTGATAAATGGACCCCATTTACACATGTGTATATATATATATATATATATATATATAAATATTCACATTGGAGCCCTTTTTACTCAAATACCATCCAAAACAATAAAAATCATTTTAAATTAATATTAATATTAATGTGTTTTTAGTGTGATTTTACTTTATATTTTACATTCCAGTGTTCTTTACATATGGAAAATGTTTAATGTAATTTTAAATATATAGTCTTATATTATATCTGTATATAGCTAGTATACGTATATATTCAAATATATATATACACATAAGGTATATATATATATATATATATATATATTACAAAACAATATATATATATATATATATATATATATACATATATATATATATACATATATATAAACAAATGTCATCGGGTTAGTGCACAAGTGATAGGTGTTAAGTTTTTTTTTAATTTGTGCTCTCCATTGAAGTTTATGGGGAGAAGAAGTAAGCGCATTTACAATATTTGAACTCCAGCAGTGAACGCGCATTGGGTTTCGCTCTGGCACAAACTTTTTACTACGGACGTTAAAAGCTTACTTTTGGTGGTGTCAACGCTCAAGCCAAAACACTAAGTAGCATCCCACTTGTAATCTGGCCTTAATATGGGGACATCTCTTGTGAGTTTTGTAATCTAACTTAAAGGGATAGTAAACACCAAACATCTTATTGTTTAAAAAGATAGATAATCCCTTTATTACCCATACCCCAGTTTTGCATAACCAACACGGTTATATTAATATACTTTTTACCTCTGTAATTACCTTGTATCTAAGGTTCTGCTGACTGCCTCCTTATCTCAGATCTTTTGACAGACTTCTATTTCAGGCAATTAGTGCTGACTCAAATAACTTCACGTGCATGAGCACAGTGTTATCTATATAAATCACATGAACTAACGCCCTCTAGCTGTGAAAAACTGTCAAATGCAGAGGCGGCCTTCAATGGCTTAGAAATTAGCATATGAGCCTACCTAGGTTTAGCTTTCAACTAAGAATAGCAAGAGAACAAAGCAAGTCATGATAAAAGTGAATTAGAAAGTTGTTTAAAATTACTTGCCCTATCTAAATCATGAAAGTTTAATTTGGACTTTACTATCCCTTTTAAATACATGATCATTTTAAATATATCCTAACAGCTTTACTTTCTGTGAAGGATACTAATGAAATAAGAACCAGCTAATACAGGTAATTTTCCACCACAAAATTAATGTAATTTAAAGGGACATTAAAACCAAATGTTTACGTTCATGATTCAGATAGATCATTGGTTTTCAAACCTGTCCTCAAACCTCCCCAACAAGCCAGATTTTCAGAATTACCTTGGATGAGAGCAGGTAAAATAACAACATTTACTAATCAGCTGATTATTTCACCTGTGCTCCTGTTCAGATAGCCTCAAAATCTGGCCTGAGTATAGGTTTCAAAACCAGTGAGGTAGAGCATACAATTTTAAACACATTTCTAATTTACTTCTATTGTCAAAGTTGCTCCACTGACGTCCTTTGTTGAAGGAGTAGCAATACACTACGGGGAGCTAGCTGAACACATCAGGTAAGAAAATGACAAGAAGCATACATGTGCAGCCACCAATCACCAGCTAGTTCCCAATAGCGCATGGCTGCTACTAAGCCTACCTAGGTATGCTTTTCAACAAATGATACCGAAACAAATTAGATAATGGAAGTAAATTGGAAAGTTGTTAAACATTGTATGCTCTACCTGATTCATGAAAGGCATTTTTTAGGTTTCATGTCCCTTTAAGTAAATATTATTATGCATTTAATATATTAGGATCTGGCTAATATGTTCTCATCTGGGCTTTTATAGACCTAAAACAAAATTTTGACACGTATACACTCTAATATTATTCTTACTGCCATGCCATGTAAGTATGAATTTTGCAGCCTTTTGTGGCGCTATACAAATAATGATAATTATAATGTTAGAGAGGCGCCGCTATTGTTTAACAACATTAAAAAGAAATGTTATTTGTGGAATTTGCTTTGCATCCCTCGCTGTACATTCTTTTGCAACCTGCACTTGACTCATTAGAACTTTGCTCTGCAAAAACTCCACACCGCCCAGCATGTGCCAGAGAGCTGATACCACGCAACCAGCGCTCCTGTTCCTGTCCAAAAACACACTTCACGACCTTGCACGCCCACAACATACTTTATAGAGGGGAAGAAAAAAATGTACTTTTGCCACACTTGCTGTTTCACAGAAATTAGAACTCGATGGTCAGAGTTTGCTTTGTACAACAAATGTCAGAAAAAGAAAATGGTTCTTATCATTGGAAATTTTTGAAATACCTTTAAATTGCATTGACAAGGATAACCCCAGTGAGCATGAAACACCACACATAAAAAAGTGTCTGCATTAAATTCCATCTATTTCATTTAAACTTAAACTCCATTTAAAAAAAAACCATATGTATTATTTAAGGGTTTTCTTTAAATGTTTGCATAGTTTAAGGTAAGGTCTGGATAATGAAACCATTATGATTGCCACTCTCAGTGAAGGATATTAATACTGTTGTTGTTTCTATATAAATGAGTATGTCAATTTAGACAAA